>NW_015173187.1:1964-40810 GCF_001447785.1 Gekko japonicus | reverse complement strand
TCTTGCACAACAGATGAGCAACAGCTGGGCATTTACTGCTCTCTAAACTGGCTGTTTGGAAGGGCCCTTGAACTGTATCAAAGCAGAAGTCCCGTTGATACCCAGCATGTGGCATGGCTTTGTGCTGTTGAGCTTATGTGTTCAAAGTTTGAGTCCAAAATGTATAGTTGGTTCTGTGCCAGAATAGTTGGTTCTGGCTGTTGGACGAGCATAAATTTGTATCATACGGCAAGCCTGTCTCTCTCCCTACAGGCCGGAACTGCGAGAACGTGCTGGCCCCTTGTTTCCCCAATCCCTGTGAGAATAATGGTGTCTGAGACCACCAACCTGATTCTTCCATATCATGGAGCAACCCTACATTCTTGTTTGACGTTTTAGTATTGTTATAATGGTGCTAGTTTTTGTGCATCATTTATATCAGTAAGGCCTCAAATTATTCATGCTGTCTGGACTGGCACTGGATGTTCTTTCCCTCTTCCATATCATGGAGCAACCCTACATTCTTGTTTGACGTTTTAGTATTGTTATAATGGTGCTAGTTTTTGTGCATCATTTATATCAGTAAGGCCTCAAATTATTCATGCTGTCTGGACTGGCACTGGATGGAATTGTGGCACAGAAATTGCAGAACTAAAATTTAAAAATGTAATATTTTTTTCTTAACTCCTATAGGGCAGCGATGCCACAAAGACATTAATGAGTGTGACCAGAACCCCTGTCGAAACCGGGGCACATGCACCAACACGCTGGGCAGCTACAGATGTGCATGCCGACCTGGCTACACTGGCACCAACTGCGAGACAGATATTGACGACTGCACACCGAGTAAGTTCATCGAGGAACCAGAGAGGAAATGGGACTGAGAACGGGTGGAGCCATTGCTGACTGTTTTGCTAAGACTACATTACAAGGAAGACTGGGTAGAAGATCAGTAGGGAGTGTTTTGCCAAAATTAAAGGGATGGGAAATCCGGTAAAGAGTTGGGCAAGAAGTTTAGAAAGGTTACAGGTTGCCTGACTTTCCAAGATGGGCTCCAAGTCTATTAATCACGCAAAAGGTTATGTTTTCTTCTGGTCTGTGCCTTGGTTGCTCATACTTGAATGATCTATAATTCAAATTATAACAAAAATTAAATGGCTGCAAACCAGAGTTTGGGCAGATGTCCTTATTTTGTAACCATGTTTGGATTTTTATTTTGGCTATGACTGGTATGGATGTGAGATTTGTTGAGAGAGTGCAATCAAGAATAAGTTAGGACTTAAATATTTAAATGTTACATCCTGTTAATTCCAAAGAAATTTAGGAACGCCTTACTTTTTCTGTTCTGTAACCATTGCTTATGTGATTTCAGTAGTTTTGTCTCCACCCTCGATTACCAGAGTCTCTTTGATTATTTGTGTAATTTTGCACATGTAGCATTGCCAAAGACAAAGAACTTGTCTTGTTCATGTTAGGAGCTGCTGGTAGATGGCTTACCCAGACCTTTCTTTTTTAAAAAATATCTATATATATGCCCTTCTCTGCCAACAGATCCTTGTTTGAATGGTGGCTCCTGCCAGGATGGCATCAGCTCCTTCAAATGCACCTGCCTGCCAGGCTTTACAGGCCTCCACTGCGCCACAGAGATCAATGAGTGCCTAAGCAGCCCCTGCCACAACGAGGGCACCTGCACAGATTATGTCAACAGCTACACTTGCACTTGTGCACCAGGCTGGGCTGGCTTACACTGTGAGCACAATGTGCAGGACTGCACTGACAGGTGAGCTGATCTATTTGTTTAAAACATTTCCATGCATTCCAAACATTTCCTTTTTGCTCAGTTCAGGGTCCCCAAGATGGCGAGCATTAAAACATTTTAGAAATTAAAAAGCACTTAAAATAGAACTAGGTATAACAAATAAAACATAATATAAACACATAAAGACACCCAAATGGAGGAGGGCTAGTAAGAGAATGCCAAACAAAACAAAAAAATCTTCACCTGCTGGCAGAAGACAATGATAGAGGGACACAGGTGAATCTCCCAGGGCAGCTCCAGCATTTCGGTGCCATGACCGAGAAGCCCCTTTCTCAGGATGCCACCCATCTAGCCTCAAGTGGTGGTGGCACCTGAAGCAGGGCCTCTGAGGATGACCAGGACAGTCGGGGTAGGTTCATGTAGGAGGAGGCGGTCCTAAGCACACTGCAAGCACAGTGTGGGAAAGGGGCTGGTTTTGTATCTGCCAGGTTGCTTAGCAGGCCCAACTTGCAGAATGGCCAATCATATGGACAAAGCCCCAAAGTGCTATGTAGGGGTTATGTTGCACTGTTCTCATGCTTTGACTATTTGTGCGCATGCCCCACTCTCTCTTTTAAGGGGTATAGGGTTTAATGAAGTCATGTGAAGACAGAGGAGAGAACTCTGCGAAAAATGGAATTAGGGGATGTAGACACTGTGGCAAGAGGTGGAGTAGGCCCCATTGTAGTAATATACATATAAAGAAATGGTTCCAGACCATATAGAGACCTCTTTTAAAACAACAACAACCTGTACTTCTGTCATTTCCTCTTTTTTAATGCCTCTTTTAGTAAAAACAGCACAAGATAGCTACATTGAATTAAGAATGGACAGATCAAAAGTTCCACTGGCTTGTCAATTTCAGCCAAACAGTCCAATTGGAAATAATGCCCCAGTGTTAAGCAAGGAGAGGGATTAGCCACTGGGGTGAGAGATCACTGTGGCAATCTGTAGAGTTTCAGGAGGTGTGTGTGTGTGTGTTAAGGGGCTCTTCCAACAGTTGCTGCTTTCAGATCAAGACTTCCCTAAGGTAGTTCTTAGTGAAAGCTGCTACATAGCATTGTTCAGACAAACACTGGCTAGAGGGGTGTCAGGAACGGTGCTCGGGGTCGGGCTAGATGGCGGGAGGGCCCCGGGAATTGCGAGGTTTCAGCAGACGTGGCCTCAGATTTGGGAGAGCCCTCCGTTCTTTGCACTCAGTCTGGAGGTTTGGGGCACAGTGTTGTACCATGGCTGTCACCCACATGCACATCCGTTCTGATTCTATCCTCCCTGGCCGCGCCCTGCTTCCTCCTCTTTATTCCCCCTAGCCCCCACTCCAGCCTATAGCAAGAACGGCCATGGGTCCTGTGGGCTTCCCTCCCCAGGAATCCATCCCATGTGTCACTGATCAACCCTGTAATGTCGACCTCCTCGGACCCCGCCATTCCGCCCTCCTTGGATTGCAGGTGTGCCTCTCTGGCCAGGTCGCAGGAACACCTGGCCCTCCGCGGGACATCTGAGGGGTTCTCTTCTTGTTCCTTTCCCGACTCCCGCCTGATCTGGGTTTGAGGCATCTGGGCACTGCTCACGCGCTTGCCCTAGGGTTCCATCTTCCTGGGGCCTCTTTGTCTTTCTGGCCCTGCCAGAAGCCTTGTCGGTCGAGACCGCAGTTGTTTGCATCGTCGAAAGGACCGTTTCCCGACAAGGGAATGACCTAACCCATGCTAGATGAAGGCCCATAGCCAGGAATGGGGGGAGGCACTGGGGAGGGGTTCTGCGGCACCACTATTTATTTTCACTTCCTTCTCTAGGAGCCCAGGAACAGCCCTAGCTACAGAATACCAGGCTCCCATCTATCTCTCCCCTCACATCTTGGATCCCAGTCTAATCCAGATTCCACCCTGGTTTTGCTTTCCTAAAGTGAAACTTGCTTCTGATCCCCAAGCCCCTCTTTTTTCACTCAAGTCCCTGCTTCAGCCACAAAACCAAGGGAACCAAGGAGTCTCGACTCCAGCCTCCTTCCTGGCCCCGCTGTCTGAGACCCGCCTGATGAAGAGGACCCAGGCGTCCTGGCTCCATCCCCCCTCCCCTCTGCCCCTTTCTTCCCTCCCCACCTGTGGCTTCGGGTCACTCCCTTTCACCATGCACATCGCTGGCCAGCTCTCCCCATCTTGGCGTGCCCTGGGCCTGGCTGTGCGACCTGGGCCAGGGCGCCTCCAACGTGGCTCCGCTTTAAGGCTCTGACAGTGGAAGCTTCACCATCATGCCCTGCCCTGCCTGGCCCTGCCCGCCACTTGGCTTTGCCCAACCTTGCCTTCTTGCCTCACCTTGTCCTGCCCTGGAGGTGGCCATCAGGTTGATTCCCGGGCTGCGCTGGAGAGGCTGGAGTTAGTTCCCCCTCTGCAGGCCGGGCAACGGCTGTGATCTCTGTCAGTCACCACCAAAAGGCAGGGGAAGCCGGCTTGGGACAGCCCCTCACCCAGTGGAGGAGGCAGGAGGCGGAGGGTGAGCCCAGCCAGAGCTCCATCTGCATCAGTCCTGGTTTGCTTCCTCCGGGCTTGTCACAGTCCAGATGTTGCGGGAGCTGAGCAGCTACAGTGCCTTTGATCCAGCCTTGGTGGGGCTCCGCCTTGCTTGCTGGGGGGTGTGTGTCCGCCCCTAAAGCCTCACCGCTGGCTACAGCCCTGGGCCAAGTCTAGATAGCTTCCTTGTTTGCTTGACTTCTGAGTCTTTTGCCTCATGTCTTGGCAGCTCCTGCTTCAATGGTGGCACATGCAAGGATGGCGTGAATTCATACACGTGCCACTGCCGTGCTGGCTTCATGGGCTCCCACTGCCAGCATGAGATCAATGAATGCCAGTCTCAGCCTTGCCTCAATGGTGGTGTGTGCCAGGATGGTGTGCAGTCCTATCGCTGTGTCTGCCCTCAAGGCTACACAGGTCCTCAGTGCCAGGTAACTGTACCAAGCTTCACGGGAAGGGGATGCAGGGTATTTGGAATTCCAGGGTCTTTCTTGTCGAAGTTAAAATGTCTGCAACTGACCCTGATCTCATTGGGTTGGATGGGCTGTGGTCCTACTTTGGAGGGGGGGGGGCATGAGAGACATAGCACAGAAGCCTGCAGTGGAGATGGAGTGGGAAGGGGGGCCTGAGTGGCAGGAACAGGGTGCTTCTTCTACTGTGGGTTCTGCCCCTGACGCTCTTGCCTTCTCCTGACCTCCCCAGACTCTGCTGGATCTGTGCAGTCACTCCCCCTGTCAGAATGGAGGCCGCTGTATACAGAGAGGCACCACATTGTCTTGCGACTGCCCAGGGGGCTGGACTGGTCGTTACTGTGACATCCCCAATGTTTCGTGCGAAGTGGTGGCCAGAAACAGAGGTAAGGAAGGCCTTTCTGCTCCTGGGCTCGTAAAACCAAAGCCCTGCTTCCCATGCAAGGAAGCACACAAGGTCTCTTATATGTGACACTCGCCACCTTTCCTTGGTTTGCCTGAGTGCACGGTCTCCTCCTTCCCCCTCCACCATCACCAGTTTGCACTCTCCTGTAGAGCTGAGCAGGATAGAAAGCAACACTGTGCCTTCAGTGAGGCTAGAGCAATGTTCTTGGGTCTTGAGGGCTCTAATCATACTCCAGACAGCTGTTTCCAGGGAATTCAAAGGCTAAAAACACGCAACAGGTGACATTACATGGGCTTCCTTGCTGATGGCAGAATAAAAGATGCAAAGATTGTTTGGTTCTCTGTGATATTCATTATCAGCAGAAGCATCAGTGTTTCTCATAATCATGCAGGTAGTCTGTCCTGTATTTAAAGTGTTGTGATTATAGAGGTGACGGAGAGAGAATAGGAGCTTGGCAGAAAAACGTAATGTTCTGGTTTTCCTAGTCCTACTGTTGTGTTAGAGCAGCGGTTCTCAACCTGTGGGTCAAACGACCCTTTCACAGGGGTCGCCTAAGACCATCGGAAAACACAAATTTTCGATGGTCTTATGATAGCAACGAAAATAATTTATGTATTAAAGGGTCGCAGCATTAGGAAGGTTGAGAACCACTGTGTTAGAGCATGTAGTGCAGTCTTTTCACTTTTTAAACTTTCTGCACCATGAAGAGTAGAAATATGCTCTGCTAACCAAAATGAAAACTGGCATCTGACTTTCGTGTAGATGTCTTGCTCCACCTTGGCTTCTTTTCTGCAATTCTACTTGTGAGACTATCATGACATTGTCATGACATTGTCCTTTCATGCTACAGTCTTCCCCAGATTTCATTTGGTATGATCTTTTTGGAAAGATCATGGTCAAAGCACCTTTGGATGCAGTGAAGATGGGAAGGTGTGCATTTTTGCATATCCAGCTCACATCAGCACCATTGTTCTTACCTTAGCGCTAATAGCCGCCTTCCCTACCCCCTCACACAGCAGAAGGCTTCTTTTGGGCTTTAAATAAAACAGTAATTGGATAGTTCAGTATAGGGCAATAACGTTATAATGATCTGTTGCAACAATGTTCTAGTTCCCAGCTTTCATTTAAAAAAAAGAAGTAGCCCTTTTTCTTGAAGAGTTATAAAGGGAATTGTGCAGGCTGTACATTTCTCCTTTGCAACAAAAGACTTAAAATGAAAGCTGGGAAGTCATTGTTATCCAATGATCATTATAACATTATTGTACTGTAGCTGTCTGTCAGTTGCCATTTTTTTTTAAAAAAAGGCCCCCCTCTCCAGTGGCAAGAACTTAAAATGAAAGCTGGGAAGTCATTGTTTCCAATGATCATTATAACATTATTGTATTGTAGCTGTCTGTCAGTTGCCATTTAAAAAAAAAAAAAGGCCCCCCTCTCCAGTGGCAAGAGATGGAAAATGGAATGGCAATCACGGGCCTGAGGCAAGGAAGGTTTGGGAAAGACTACAATATGGATGTTCCATTGCCATTACAAATGCTTCTGAATTCACAGCAACAACAAGAATCATCTCTAGGTGGAAGCCTTGGAAACATTTATTGAAGAAAATGTTTCTTTTTGTTTGAATTTGGATGGGGAATTACATGCAGTAGAGAGAACAAAGTATTTGCGGCAAGAAACTGGGTATCTTTCCCTGCACCTTACTATACTGCTTCATTTGTTTCTTCCCATCCTGTTCTTAGTGACATATTCCATTCCTTCTATGGAAGAAAAGTGTGTTTGGACGTGCCATGTGTAATTCTCTTTTCCCTGCACCTTACTATACTGCTTCATTTGTTCCCATCCTGTTCTTAGTGACCTATTCCATTCCTTCTATGGAAGAAAAGTATGGTTGGACGTGCCATGTGTAATTCTCTTTTTTGTGGGATAGGTGTGACCAAGGAGCAGGTGTGTCATTATGGTGGCCGTTGTGTGGATGCTGGTAATACTCACTACTGCATCTGCAAGAAAAGCTACACAGGAAGCTACTGTGAGAGTGAAGTTAACCACTGCCAATACAGTCTATGTCGGAATGGGGGCACCTGTCGCAGTTTTGTTGGAGGCTATGTTTGTGAGGTAAGGAAGGCCTCATGGGATTGTAGCAGGCCAGGGCTCCTGGCTTTTTGTCAAAGTGCTGGGAAGGGGTAGTGAGGTGCAGTGGTCCTGTTTTGCTATTATAATTCTTCCAACTTGCAGGCTGGCTGGTGGAAAATGGTACAATGGGGTGGAAAGTTTAAAATGGGCACAATTTCGTTTCTCAGTTTTTTTCAGTAATATACCTAGCTGGCTTTGCTTCTTTTTTGTGTACTAACTGGCAGACTCCGAAAACCTGGTTGCCATGCTCTGGTCTGTTGGCCAAAGGAGGTGCAGCTAGAAGTGGGTTCAGAAATCTGATGTTGTTCAATCCAGGGTCAGGGCTCCAGAGATCAAGCAGTGTTGTTCAGTCCAGGGTCAGAGGATCAGAGATTAAGCAGAGCAAAGTCATTCAGTCCGGAGTCAGAGGATCAGAGATTAACCAGGCAAGGCAGTGGCAGCAGGTCAGCATATAGTGTATGCGTTGTGTCCATGCCCAGTAGCCTTCCTTGGGCAGCTTTATAGCCAAATGTTTAATTGTCAGTTGTCGAGCCAAGTCCTGCAACAACTCATCATTATCAGCAAGCAGCTGATGTAGGGCCAGGAGATGTGCACTTTGCCATCTCATCTGTAGCTCCATTCTCAGCCTCCCATCTACAGCACTCTAAGGGTGTAGGAAATACCAGAGGGCTGGGAACAGCGAACTGACTTTCATCTGCTGAGCTGGGGCTGGAGGGTGGTGATGGCTCTGCAACAGTTGTTGGCTGTGAATCCTTCTTGCTGGTCGGCTTCTGTTGACTTGGGACTGGTTACACAGGGCTGCTCTTCTTCTGACAAGTCCTCAGTATCACTGAGCCCTGGCTGACCCACAACACCTTGAGTCTCTTATTTCGACTATGGATTATAGTTTGTTTTTCCATTCCTGAAGTTTTGCCTAAAATTTTTCTTTCATTTCGTGGAAGTATAGAATCATAGAATGTTAGAGTTGGAAGGGACCTTGCAGGTCATCTAGTCCAACCCCCTGCACTCTGCAGGAGCAGAGTATGAAAGTAATGAAAGTAATTTCATTTCCCCATTTTTTGTTAATATAACTATTTGGTTTTGCTTCTCTCACTGAGTCTCTTATTTCTGCTATGGGTTATAGCTTTCCACTAAAACTCATTGTACAATGTAGGTAACATCCCTTCAAACAGACATATATGGTTAGTTGAGCTTTTTAGATGTCCAAACCTAGAAGTTTTTGAGATTGTGATACATTTCTCAAATTCCCCTGAATTTCTGATAGAAAAGTTGTCCCTAATGTAGATACTAGTAAAAGGGGACTGCTGGCCACCTCCTTTCTCAGCAGATTCCAATGTTATCTATTATTCTGTCATCCTCTTTTGGCTTGTAAAAAGGTTTTTTAGTCTTAAAAAAAGAACAATGCATTAAGACAATAATAACTCTGTATCTCATGTTTGAAGGATCCAAGTCCAGTATACTCTTCCCTTCTTGTCCAGGGTAGTATTAAAGCAGTGGGACTGGTATTCATCTTTTCTTTGTGATTTCATTGCCAGACTGAACTGGTTCAGAATAACCAGCAACAGAAACACCTCCCAGATTTTTGTTCTTTTATACTGTATGTGCACTTCTTTTTAGATTTTCACTAATCCAAGTACATTTAAAGAACATGTTCTGCCTTTCTCGAATTCTGTGCCTGAATCTTAAGGAAGTGGATAATTAAACAAGTACAAAACACAAGCATGATACTAATTTTTTTGCTAGGGATACTTACTAGCTATATACAACAGTTCTGATGTTGTAGTTCTGATTTACTCTTTTTACCTTATATCCTGAAATCATACTATAAGCTGTGATTATATGAAGTAATCTTTCTGTAGATTTTAATGGACTGACGACAAAAATCATGAAGTCATCTATATAATGGATTGTTTTGATATTCTTCTTTATTTGAATCCCCTTTTACTCAAAAATGGTCTTCTAGATCTAGCCAGAAATTCTGTTAACTGCAAAAAATAAAAGTAGTACTTACGGGCAGCTCCATTTTGTAGTCACAACAAGTTCTTCCTATTTTAATCAACTCTTCTCACTTCTCACCAAAGGGGAATACATGTTTTTAAAGTCTGCTAAAATTAAAGAAATCAGCCCCCCAGTCAAAAATAAATTAATGCTTTCTCTATGGAATCCGATATTTTCATTTCCTTTATAAAGTTATAAAGTTAGGCTGATTTATATGGGAGTATTTTAGTATGATTTGATTTTAACACAAATAAGCAGTCTTGATTTATTAAAAAGAACAGGCTGATAAGATGTGAAGGATCCTTCTTTACCTTATGAGTTAGGGTTATTTTTTACCTGTTTATGTTTTTTGAACAAAGATTGTAATTTTAATGGATTCTTTCCATAGACCTGAGTTCGGAGCCCTACTTGTCCTTTCCACTTAATTTCAGGCTCTGTCTCTTTCTCTTTTACTCTAGTGCCCACTAGGCTTCGAAGGGAAAAACTGTGAATATGATATTGATGAGTGCCAGTCACACCCCTGCCAAAATGGAGGAACTTGCATCAACCTCATTGGCCGCTACATATGTTCTTGCCCTCCGGGGACTCTGGGTAAGTGCTAACTGGCACCTAAGCAAGGAGATCTCCGCTATGGGAAGTGTGTATTTTGTATTCCCTGTTTTAGGATGGTGCCAGAATAAGGGAAGCAGTTCTGGATTTGACTGATGCAGTTTTGAATGAAGGCATTCTTAAGCACTGAATGAGACAGTGGGAGATCTTTGGTCTGATGTTCTTAGAGTAGAGAGCTGGCATGGTTACAGAGTCAGATTAGGATTTGGGAGGCCCAGGTTCGAATCCCTACTCTGCCAAGGAAACTTGCTGGATGGCCTTGGACGCTTCATTCAATTTCAACCTAACCTAATTCACAGGGTGGTAGTTGCATGGATAAAACAGAGGAGGGAGTAGCAATGTTTTAAGCTCCTTTGGTTCTCTGGTAAAGAGAAAGGGTATAGATGTCTAAATAAATAAAAACAATTTTCAAGTCCAGTAGCACCTGCAAGGGCCCCTGATTTGGATTGGAGGTGTGGCTTGGGCTGAGAAGGGTTAGCCCCGGTATTATCAGTCAAAACAAGCCCCTCCTCCTGCTGTTGTTTCCATTGGAAGGGAGGAAGAATTCCAGACATCTTCTCTTTGCTTGTCTTTCGTCCCTTGCAAGGCTAATAGTCTTTGTTGGAGTGGATGTGGGTGGTTGTTGGTTTTCACCTGCCAGACTGTGCAGGGATGAAAGCCTCCACTGCTACTCCAGTCAGAATTGGCGCTCTGCACTGTTACGAAAAACACTCTGGGAAGATCTGGTGACAGATTTCTTCCTAGTGTCTTTTCCAGTTAGGTCCTGCGTTGGCTTTCTTCTTGAGTTAACATGGTGAGGAACTCTGGGTCTCCCCGTAAGGCACAGGTTAGAGAAAAATGACCTTTCCCAGGGCAGCTCCTGAAGGAAGTCTCAGAATTAGTTCCTGTAAGGTAGGTAGCGGAAGGACAATCTGTAATTCTTGCATAAAGGATGGGGTTGGTTTGTTTTAATTTGTCTGTCTCTCCAGGGAAGCAGTTCACTGAAGGGGAGGGGGGGAATGTGGCTTGGGCTTCCTAGATTTTGGTGTTGATGGCTTTGTTGTCTTCCTAGGTGTCCTGTGTGAAATAAATGAGGATGATTGTGCTGTGAATCCTGGCAGCCGGGTCCCGAAATGCCTCAACAATGGGACATGCGTGGACAGAGTGGGTGGCTATGGATGCAGCTGCCCACCAGGCTTTACAGGCGAGCGCTGCGAAGGGGACATAAATGAGTGCCAGGCGAACCACTGCCACCCACGCAACACACTTGACTGTGTACAGGAAGCCAGTGATTACCAGTGCATTTGCAAGCCAGGTTACACGGGTGAGTGAGCGTATAAGGAAGACAGGGATGTGATATCTGCAGGATGCAGCAAAGATAGTGCAAGGTGGACCACAGTGGTGAGCATGGTAGGAGGAAATGTGTATGTTGGGCAAAATTGGTGGGTATGTAAATACTGTATAGGAATTCCCCTTAGGCTGTGGACATGCTTATTATTCTCTGTAATCTTTTAACAGATTTGGCTTAGTAAGCAGCTCCCAAAATGTTACATCTCATACCCAGGGTTTCGGGTTCTATACCCCTGAGGTTACGAGTCTTCTGTTAAGGGAGCCATGATAGAGTTAGGTTCTTGTTTCTCTAGAGCTGAATTGTTGCAGCAACAGACTGTGAATCATACCAGTGTGCCACCTATGACTTGGTTGCCTATAAAGCAAAAAACAACTTTGAGTGTGACCTGTTTTTCTAAGTATAATGGAAGGAGATGCACATACCTTTCTGCTTTCTAGATGCCATATGAATTGTCCCATGGCCTTTCAGGTTCCTCACACACTGCTGCTAGCATCTGTGGAACGGAGTTGTATTGTAAACCCCATAGTCTCTTTGATCTTTTGCAAATCCTGTGTAGCTGATTTGCTTTTCTACACAGTCCATCTCTTGTCATAATACTGGTCAAAAGCACCAAAATTATATTGCCGGACATCTCATTAATCAACTTGCACTGGCTGCATTGTGTTCTTTGTCCTGGGTGGGAATTCTGATTTTCTTGCTTATTTTTTATTCATATTTTGAAAAGAACGTAATTATTACAGTATTACAAAATTATTCACAGCTTCACTCCCCATCTGTTTTTATCTAGAATCCTGCTTAGTACATCCTACAGTTGTCCACAATATTCTTAAGGTCACACACGTGCATTACAGTTGCATGCTAGGGGAAGCCATGCTGCATATAACTAAATTCCATTGAAATATGTAGGTCAGGCAAGACTGTGTGGTTGCACAGCTAACTATGTTTGTGCAAGCCAGGCAAAAGAGTGGAGGATCTGTGCCCTTTTCCATGAATGTGTAAGTTAAGATGGGCTTCATGTGAGAAAAATGTGCAAGAGGGTAATGAATGTAGGACTGGGGCCTTGGCCATTATCTGAAGGGAGAGACTTGTCAGCTATTGGAGTTGGTACTAAGATACAATACCATGTGTATGGGGAGTAGAGTGCTTTGCCATGTCCTTCTTGAAGTGTATGTGAAGGGAGGGAGGATTTATTGACAACTCCTCCACCACTGATGTGCTGCATTTCTTCTCCACAGGCCGCCACTGCAAGAACATTGTGAATGTGTGTGAGTCTCAACCTTGCCAGAATGGTGGGCAGTGTAAACTGGCAGTCAATCTGCCTCTAGGATATACCTGTCATTGTCCCCCGGTAAGTCATGGAACACAGTTGTGCAAAACAAGAGATTCATGACAAAATGTACATGAGGCTAGATCAAGGTGATGATGACAGCAGTTGGGATGGTTGGTAGGGGACCCACATAGCCAATTTGTTGCAATGTTAATGATTGTCTGTGTCTGCTAGGAAGGCATTCTGACAATCAGATTTTGAGTGGAGCATCTATAACAGTGGTCTTCAGCCTCTTAGGATTGGAGATCCACTGAGCATGGGAACCATTGAGCAGCAAGCGTATAACAACAAGTAATGTGATAGTAAGAGGAAGTCACGTGATAGGAAGAGTTCCAAACTCACTAGTCTTAAGGCTAGTATCATGGGCAGTGATCAAGAGAGCTGGTTACAGGATACAGAAGCCAACTAGTAGGAGGTTTAACATATGAGGAACGAGCCAAGGGTCAGAGCCACGGACACATTCTCTCTACAATGTGACATTGTCTTACTGTCTTGCTGCTCTATGAGCATGTGGAGAAGGGTAAGAGGACTGGCTTCTTTGCTCTCTACACAACAGCTCCTTACAAAAAGGCGGCGGCAAAAAATGGTAGCTCTGTAAGAATGCTGATGAGCCTACAAGAAGAATCCTATCTGCCAGCACTGGGAACATACCAGTTCTCCTTTCTGAGGGCAAGAAAGGGGGACTAGGCCTTGTTGAGGAGAGAAGGGATTTCTGTTGCTAGGCCAGTAATGGAAGAAGTTTTTGAACTTAGTTGTCTTCGTGTTGTAACCCTCTGTGTTGTCCCTCCCCAGAGCTATTCAGGTATCAACTGTGAGCGCAGTGTACTCTCCTGCCGGGAATTCTTCTGCTTCAATAGTGGCAGCTGCCGGACCACACAGCTGGGTGCTCGCTGCTTCTGCCCACCTGGGTGGGCTGGCCCTGACTGCCGCCTCCGTGCCAACAGTAGCTGTGCTAGCTTCCCCTGCCACAATGGAGCTGCCTGCCACGATATTTCTAGGCCCCCTTACTTCCAGTGCATTTGCAGTGATGACTTCACTGGCTCCCGTTGCCAGGCTCCACGCCCGCCCCCTGAACCCCACTGCCCCCTGGAAGAATGTGCAGCAAGGGCTGGGGATTCCTACTGTGACAAAATGTGCAACACCCCAGCCTGTCACTGGGATGGGGGCGACTGTTCTTTGTTGGTTGATGACCCCTGGAAGCAATGCAAGATCCGTCAATGTTGGCAGTTCTTCAACAACAGCCAATGCGATGAGCTCTGCAACAGTGTCGAGTGCCTCTATGACAACTTTGACTGCAAGGCCCGTTATCGCACCTGCAAGTGAGTTTTTGCCCTGTACCTTGAGATGGGGAGGGCTCTAGTTGTGCATATGGTAGCTGATTATCTTGTTTAAAGGATTTTTTGGCCATCAAGTCAAGTTGACTTCTAGTGACCCCTAGTGGGGCTTAAAGGCATGGGACGTTCAGAGGCAGCTTGCCATCGCCTGCCTTTGCGTTACGACCCTGGTCTCCCACCCAGATACTAGCCAGGGCCAGCCCTACTTAGCTTCCAAGATCTAATGAGATCGGGCTTGCCTGGGCTATCCAGGTCAGGGCGTATCTGATGTATCTTAAATACAACATTACTGTTGAATGTTGGGTTTCAGCTTTGGTTAACAAAATGAGCGCTATACATACTATACAGGCACCATGCACAAACCCTGTAGCGCTTTATTTCCTACGGGGAAGAAACTGAGACCAGTGTGGTTTCTTCAGCCCACACACCCAGCCAGAAAATGGTTGCGTCTCTGGTGTTAGCTATGTGGAATATTTGTAGAATGAATCCCTTGCGGATCCAAACTGTCTCACAGACAATGCACAAGTGGACTGTATGGTGGGATAGCACAGGGTAGCTTTGGCAGGAGTGATACATTTCTGTCCTCTTCTTCTACAGCCCTGTTTATGAGAAATACTGTTCAGACCACTTTGCTGATGGGCGTTGTGACCAAGGCTGTAACAATGAAGAATGCGGCTGGGATGGGTTAGACTGTGCCAAAGAAGTGCCTGAGAACTTGGCTGACGGGGTGTTGGTTATCACTGTGCTGCTACATCCTGATCAGCTGCTGCGCACAAGCACCATCTTCCTGCAGAAGCTCAGTGCTATACTGAGAACCTCCTTGCGCTTCCGCCTCGATGAGAATGGCAACTACATGATCAAGCCGTATTACGGGTCAGGTGGCCGACATCGCCGGGAACTGGAGCGAGAGATTATCGGGTAAAACAGTTGAGCCAAAGGTTAAGGACATGTTTTTGAGAGGTGACCAAACAAGCTGCTGTGGTCTTCTCTAGGCTCAAAGAGCAATGAAGAGGGTTTGTGTAGGGTTCTCAGCGACAAGGCGAGGCAGCTGGGCTTGGAGGTCGACCGACATTATTTTCAGTTGCCTTCACAAAGAAAGATACCTATGGAAGTGTAGAATTGAGCTGTTTATTTGACATTCCTGAGAAAATACCAGAGATCAAAAGTGACCACAGAAGTGGTTCTAGAATTAAGTAAGGGGCTATGCAGAGAGAAAGTGCCTCAGTGGGACAAATTCTCAGAGAACCTTGGTAAGATATTGTCCAGGGACTGTGTGATGGCCTCCGTAGTCAGAATACTGGAGGGCTGTGAAAGGTGCTCCATTTTAAAAAAAGAAGATGAGGAAGAAGAAGAAAACCAAGTTCCTGAGATCAGTAGAGGCTGAAAAGCCTGAAATCAAAGCCAAGCCACTGGATTGTGAGCATAGTTTAAAAAATCGGGATACCTGTAATAAGTTAAGAAAGCCTTAGCATCCTTTTTGTAAAGGGAAATCATGCATCAGAAATACAATGGAACTCTTAAAGCTGTAGATGAATCCGGGACAAGTAATCTTCTTTATGATGTGTTTTTTAAGAGATGCCTTTGACAGTCTTTCAGAATGTCTACTAAATATCAAAGTAAAAAGCCAGCCTCTGTGAAGTGGGGATTGAATGGGAAATGCTGATTTTGTAGAGGTGGCTAACCACCCCTGCCTTCCCTAGAGTCCTGCGTGAAGACCAGAAGGGAGATTTAGTGCTATGTAACATTTCTCTCCCCCCTGCCAGGTCTGTGGTTACTTTGGAGATTGATAACCGCCTCTGCTACCAGGCATCAGACAAGTGCTTCCCTGATGCAGTCAGTGCTGCTGACTACCTTGCTGCCCTGTCAGCCGTCGAGCGCCTGGAGTTCCCGTATCCCCTCAAGTCTGTGAAAGGTGAAAGTCCTCCCTTGTGGGTGGGTGGGGGGCAGTTGGAGATCTCTGGGTTATGCCTCCTATGCTTTCCACGGATGGCACATTCCAAATCTAATTGCAGCAATTTCCACATCCTGCTAGAGGTGGAGTCTTTGCCCTGCTGGCTCTGTGGCATGGACTTTCTTCCAGAACTTGTCGTTAGGGACAAGTGCTTCCCTGATGCAGTCAGTGCTGCTGACTACCTTGCTGCCCTGTCAGCCGTCGAGCGCCTGGAGTTCCCGTATCCCCTCAAGTCTGTGAAAGGTGAAAGTCCTCCCTTGTGGGTGGGTGGGGGGCAGTTGGAGATCTCTGGGTTATGCCTCCTATGCTTTCCACGGATGGCACATTCCAAATCTAATTGCAGCAATTTCCACATCCTGCTAGAGGTGGAGTCTTTGCCCTGCTGGCTCTGTGGCTTTCTTCCAGAACTTGTAGTTAGACCTACTGTTCTGTTGGCTCTTTTTCTCCTCCAGTCTTGTCTGCTTCTAAGACGCTGAAACACCCTAAGTGCTGTTCCCAAGGTGGTCCCTGAGGGCTCTTGCAAAGCACTAACTACTATGCAGACCTCAGTTGGAGGCTGTGTGGTCCCATAGCACAATCCTCTCACTCTCTTGTGCCCCAGACCTGAGATGCAGGCAAAGGTCCTTTTCTCCTCTGAGGAGAGGACTCTTACTGTGTTCCTCAGTGGCGGTAGCCACTGAATCTACTGCCCCCTCACCACCAAGGTATTGGCAGTGTGAAGGGCCTGAATGTTTCACTCCCAGCCACAATTAGGTCATATTTATTTACTTCCTTAGACTCAAGGTGAATTACAAAATTTTAAAAAATCAATCAGATAACAAGGACTTTCAATAAACAGTGGAGTAGGACTAGGATTAGGGATGGACATGAACCAAGAAAATGTGGTTCAGTTTGTGGTGAATTTTTAGCCACCAAATGAACTGGTTCTATTCATGAGGTTCGTGACACGGTAGAACACACACACGTGGTGTGCTAGAGACACCAAACTCACAGGGGATCTCAAGGTGACTCTCCTCTACCCGCCCTCCAGGTTTGGGGAGGATTGGATTTACGGAGTCTGAGTTAAGGCCCCCTAAAGAAAGAAAAATCCACGGAAATCAAGACCAGATGGGAGATCTACTTAGACTGGATGCTGAAAGAAAGAAGGAAGGACATTCAGTGGAAGATTAAGACTCTGTGCCCTTGGCTGGGGGGAAAAGACTATGACTAAAAGAGAGGGAGGGAGGAAAGGGGAGAAAATGTAAATAACTATAAATACTCAAGGTAACAGACTAAACAAACAATAAAAAAAATAATAATAAAAAAGAAGAAGTTCAAACACTCTCTTCATTTCCTATAAAACTACTGGTATGGGGGAGTTTCCCCCAAAAAAATTAACCATTGCCAGTCTTCTGTCTCTTTTGAGAATTACTTCATATTCTGCTAGTGGAGCTGTTCCCTTTTTCTACAGATGCTCCTCTAGTGGAGTTATGTAGGGTAGCTACCTGGCCATTCCCCTCAGCTTTCATGAGACATTATGAGTTAGATTCTTGTGCTTCTGCTACATCTGCCTTTGGCAGACGTGTCCTCCAGTAGGTTTTACCCCAAGCTCCCTCCTGGGAAGACACCGTTTTTCATAATGCGTTCAAGGATACCTTCCTGTGCTGGTGGAGAACAACTTTGTGAATGTTTCTTCTCATCAGTGGATTGGGAAGTCTCCTTTTCCTCCTGTTTTTCTTTTGAGAATTACTTCATATTCTGCTAGTGGAGCTGTTCCCTTTTTCTACAGATGCTCCTCTAGTGGAGTTATGTAGGGTAGCTACCTGGCCATTCCCCTCAGCTTTCATGAGACATTATGAGTTAGATTCTTGTGCTTCTGCTACATCTGCCTTTGGCAGACGTGTCCTCCAATAGGTTTTACCCCAAGCTCCCTCCTGGGAAGACACCGTTTTTCATAATGCGTTCAAGGATACCTTCCTGTGCTGGTGGAGAACAACTTTGTGAATGTTTCTTCTCATCAGTGGATTGGGAAGTCTCCTTTTCCTCCTGTTTTTTTTTTTGCTGTCTGAGACTATTGGGTATTCAAATAAGCAGTTATTTAAAGTCTTCTTTATCTGCCTTTCACTTAACACCTCTCGTTTTCTATAACAGTTCTTACAGTGTTCTGTCTACTGTTTCACTGAGTTTTTTCTTCAGTGTTTATACCTTAGTAGCTCTGCAGGCCATGAACTGGGGGTCTGCCTCCAGATGTCTTTGCAATTAAATTGACATATACCCTGTCTGTGGAATGAGTAGGAGGCATAACCCATTCAAGAATATCTTCCAAGTCAGTTCACAGATGAGAAGAAACCTTCATGGTGAATCCAATATTGGATTCCCCCACCCTGAATTGCAAATAGGATGTCTAGTAAAATGCTGTAGCAAGTGGTTAACATTCTTGAATTTGGTGATGTTGTTACTACAGGTGAAAAGCTGTCATCTGGGGAAGTACCTTTCAACCTAGTGCCATTGCTGGTGGTAGCAGCTTTGATCCTCCTGGTGATCCTCGTGCTGGGTGTGTTGGTGGCACGGCGCAAAAGAGAGCACAGCACCCTTTGGTTTCCTGAGGGTTTTGGCCTGAAGAAAGAGAGTAGCAACAAGAACCGGCGTGAACCTGTGGGCCAGGATGCCTTGGGCATGAAGTAAGGAGGTGCTTCCCCACACTGAGGTGCTGCCCAAAATCTGTCCTCAGTCACTCAGTTGGTTTGTGGCTACTTTGAGGAGGGACTGTGGCACAGTGGGAGAGGTTCAATCCCTGGCATCTTTAGTTAAAAGGATATGAGATAGTAGTTGATCTGGGTGTCAATGAGGTACTGCCAGTACTGACAATATTTTAGCACCAAGGGTCTGATTCAGTATAAGGCAGCACCCAGTGTTCAGAGAACAGGCAGCCACAGAGTTCTTTTATTGCATTTCCAGTAGTAGTACTTCAGTTAGGTAATAGAGAAATGTTTCCCTGAGTAGAATGGTGCAAGGGGCATAGACCAGAATTCCTCTGTGTAGGTTCTGAACTGCTAAGGATTCATTCTATATCCTCCTCCCCCTGCAGGAGTATTGGCAAAGAGGAGAACCTAATAGGGGATAACTCAGAAGACTGGCTAGAAGCAGAGTGCCCAGAGGCCAAGCGACTGAAGGTACTGCCTGTTTTTACCTGGACTGAAAACATGAATCACAAAAGGAATTCCAGTTCATCTTTGGAGCTGGCCCACTTCTTCCTTCCTGTATACTCAAGTCCATGCACTGTTTTTTCTCTTATTCCCTTCACATGCTGTCTTGGACCTAGTACTTTTGGTATCCCCCAGTAATGAGAGTGTAAGTAGTTCAATGCAGCAGGTGAACAGACGCCTCTTCATAGCAACTGTGTGTCTGTATTCTTTCCTACCAGGTGGAAGAACCAGCCATAGACTGTGAAGACCCAGTGGATTGCCGTCAGTGGACACAGCATCACTTGGTGGCAGCAGACATCCGCATGCCACCCTCTATGGCCCTGACACCACCTCAGGGCGAGTTTGATACAGACTGCATGGATGTTAATGTCCGTGGGCCAGGTAAGTGGGGACAGGGGGTGCTGTACAGAGACCACAAGCTCTAGTTTGTAGTGCAATCAGTGCATACTGGGGAATGTAGTCTTTGTAGATGACATCTAATAAGTTTGACTTCCTTTCTAATTGAAGAAGTTTAGCATTAATTGCTCCACGCTAGATATATAATATTGTGAGAGGAGGAGAGTGGCTCTCTTCTTTGTCTCCCAATCCCTTATTGAGATCTCCTTTTTTCTAGATGGTTTCACCCCTCTTATGTTGGCCTCCTTTTGCGGCGGCGGCATGGAAAATGATCTGGCTGAGGAAGAAGAAACAGATGACTCCTCTGCCAATATAATCTCTGACCTAATCTGCCAGGGGGCTAACCTGAGTGCCCAGACTGACCGCACAGGAGAGACTGCACTGCATTTAGCTGCCAGATATGCACGAGCAGATGCTGCCAAGCGTTTGCTTGATGCTGGGGCTGATACCAATGCACAGGACAACACAGGGCGTACACCGCTGCATGCTGCTGTGACTGCTGATGCCCAGGGAGTTTTCCAGGTAAGCCGTCCTTGCTCTGCATCCGTCCTACATTCTGTGGATCAGAGGAGTCTTTGCTAGAACCTTAGAGTTGTTTTCTGTGTCACTGTCATGGTCCTGGGCCTATAGTAGTGCAGCCTACAGGCTCTAGGGAGGCCTAGCAACTCTAGGGAAGCCTATACTAGAGTAGCTATCAGGGCTTACATTTCCCAGGTCACCCTTTGGAACCTGTGATTGCCTAACGGGATTTGGAGGGAATCTTACTACTAGAATAGTAGTAGGTGTTGCCAAGGAATAAGTGATAAAAGGCTTTGCCCAAAGTGGGAGGTGGTTCACTCCTAGGTAGCAGACCTGGTCTTGAAGCTGCTGCAGATGGAGGGATCCCTCATCCAAAAGGGATGAGTCATCTTGAGGCCAAATACCTAGAGAAGGCTAGGTACAGTATAGTCAAATGCGTTAGGGTTTTTTAATTTGCTGGTTTACCTACCTTTTACTTTGCTCCCTACATGTTCTTGGATTATAGTTGTTGTTAAATCTACTGGGAAAGGAGTATATAAAGAGGTAGGGTGGGTGCCCTGGGCCCTCCCGAGGAGTTCCATACCAGAGTGGTGGCATCCATTAGAGAACTTTTCTAGCCGCTGCCCACAACAGTTACCCATTTGTTTTTTGCTGTGGGCCGACCTTTCTAGCCGCTGCCCACGACAGTTACCCATTTGTTTTTTTCCTGTGGGCCCCACAGAAAAGTAGTGGCAATACTTCCCATTGAGACTTGTAGCTGAGAAGATCTGAATTGTAGTGGGCCTCATAGCACTGGGGTGTGTGTGTGCGCACGGGTACACATCCCCTTGAGGGGTATTTTAGCACCTCTCCTCTCTAATGCCTCACTACTGTTACCAGATCTTGATCCGGAATCGATCGACAGACTTGGATGCCCGAATGGGGGATGGTTCAACTGCACTGATCCTGGCAGCCAGGCTGGCTGTAGAGGGCATGGTGGAGGAACTGATTGCCTGCCATGCTGATGTCAATGCTGTGGATGAGCTGGGTATGTGAACTGGTTTATTCCAGAGCCCGGGTGGCAGTCAGGCTCAGCCCTTTGCTTGGCTGTTCTCTGTTAACGTCCTCTGCCATACCTTTTCAGGAGACGTCCTCTTAACTACATGTGCCACGGCAAGCTTCTTTCACATTGACTCCATATGTTCATGCGCACAGACTTGTTTCCTAGGGGTTGTATCCAGACTAAAATCTCTGCTCACGCAAGGCACTTTTGTCACTGGAACACAAAGTTCCTGCCTTCACTTTTCTGCTGCAGCCCATTGATCACCCCAAAATTCCTGCTTCGGGCGGGGGGGGGTGAGGGCGGGGATTCTTGGGAACAGCGTGACAGGCAAATTGGGGGCTCGCCGCCAGGAGAGAAAATTGATGGGACTTACCCTGCTTTTTTGGCAGCAGAAATTCATTGATCACCCCAAAATTCCTGCTTCGGGGGGGGGGGTGAGGGTGGGGATTCTTGGGAACAGCGTGACAGGCAGATTGGGGGCTCGCAGCCAGGAGAGAGAATTGATGGGACTTACCCTGCTTTTCTGGCAGCAGAAATCTGAATCTGGATCCAACCCTACATCCCCAGTCTACCAGAAGGAAGTTACTTATCTGCTCCTGCTTTGATGTATTTTGATGATGATGACGAGGGCCTTGCTTGGCCACAGCTGCTGTGTTTACTGGGCCCTGTGTGCACCCAGACAGGAGGGAGGGAGGACAATAGGACAATTCCTCCTGCTACAGAAATGCCTTGGTCTCCAGTGAACTGGATATGATTCTGGGCTAGGAGGCTATAGTGTGCAGGAACCTTTTGGGGCTATTCCTCTTGGTGCTGCTGGGAACTTCATAACTGCTTGGGGTCTGCTTGGATGTCTGTCTCAGAAGAAGGGCAATTCCTTTCACTGGGGGGGTGATTCTAGTCTGGAGGAGATTGATGGGAGGCATGAAAGAGACTGGCGTGATAGCGGGGAGGGAGGTGTTCACTGAGGAGCAGGAGGTTAGAAGGCTTCTGGTGGGGTCTGAGAATCATCGGCAAGGGAGGAATTATGGTGTTCTCTCTCTGTCTCAGGTAAATCAGCCCTGCACTGGGCAGCAGCGGTCAACAATGTAGAGGCCACAATTGCACTGCTGAAGAACGGGGCCAACAAGGATATGCAGGACAGCAAAGTAAGTTTTTCACTGTGCTCATTTCCTTCTCACCTTCACCCGTCTCCTGTAGTCAGGAGGGCCCTGCTCATTCCTGCCCTCAGCAGGACAGTTTCTTTCTATGGTTGTAAATGCATCCTTGCTAGCCCTAATGGATAAGGTTTAGGAAATAAGGGAACAGCTGCACAAGCTCTGTCTCTGCCCCTGCTCTTGAGCTCCTGCGGTATGTGCCCATCAATCTGTCCTCTTTCTGTTAGGAGGAAACACCACTGTTCCTGGCGGCCCGGGAAGGCAGCTATGAAGCAGCCAAAATCCTGCTGGATCACTTCGCCAACCGTGAGATCACAGACCACATGGATCGGCTGCCGCGAGATGTCGCTCAGGAGCGCCTGCACCATGACATTGTCCGGCTTCTGGATGACTACAACACTGTGCGCAGCCCACAAGGGGCGCTGCCTTCCGGCCACACCCTATCCCCTCTTATGTGCCCTCCCAATAGCTTCTTGCCCAGTCTCAAGCCCACTCCCCAGGGCAAGAAGAGCCGACGGCCTAGCGCCAAGAATGCGACAGCAGGCAGCAGTGCCAGCCTGGCACGAGAGAGCAAAGAGGCCAAGGCACGTGGCAAGAAGCTCAACCTGGAGTGCCAAGGTGCTCTCCTGGAGAGCTCTGTCACCCTGTCCCCCGTTGACTCACTGGACTCCCCATATGTGCCCAATCCTGCCTCGCCTGGGGTCTTTCACACGGCCAGTGCCTCATTGTCAGTGCCCTCCACTCCCATGGTTCATGGCATGATGGAGGCACCCTTTGCTGTCAGTTTGGCACGCCTCAGCGATCTAGGAGATGGCACTCTTCTCTCCATGAACCGCCTCTCAGTGCCACCTGGCCGTATGGGGCTCAGCCTGGGGATGGTAAGCCCTGTGGCAATGCCTTTTGACTGGCATGCCCGTGTGCCCACTTCCCAGTGCCAACCAATCATTGGAGTAGTACACCCTGCTGCTTCCCATCCTAACCTGCACCAGCCAGGCCAGGCCTTCCCACCAGGCCTTCTTCTGCCTAGCCATATGGCCATGGGGCACAGCTCCCAGGGGTTGCCAAACCCACCTCCTGCATCAACCAAGGAGCCAACCCAACCCATGCCCCCACCAGCCACTGCCATACGTACCAACCAACCTGTCTCACCCCAGGAGGGCCAGGGGGCACCACGTGCAGGGCCCCCACAGTACTTAAAGGCAGCAGGGGTGGAGGATTACCCAACCCCACCGTCTCAACATAGTTACACGCAGGGGCAGGATGCAACACCCAAGCACTTCCTCCACCTGCCTAGCGAGCACCCCTACCTGACCCCCTCCCCAGAGTCCCCAGAGCAGTGGAGCAGCCCCTCCCCTCACTCCTTGTCTGATTGGTCTGAGTCTACACCCAGCCCTTCAGTCCTGGGGCCCAGCCACACCCAGCTTGCTGTGGCTGAGCCATCCACTAAGATGCAGGTGTTTGCATGAGAAGCTAGATGGCGGAGCAGATCCCGGGGGCCTGTGGCCCTCTGTGGCCCCCATTGGGGCCTGTGCCTGCCTCAGGGGATCTGTTCCCCACTTTGTGTTTTTTATAAAAAAAAAACTTAAGTGTAAAAAGATTTTACAAAAAAAATTTTTTTGCCTGCTCTGGGAGGGGAAAGGCATGGCCTCCCCATTCCCTCACTGCCACAGAGTCTAGGCCAGCTCTCTGCCCCATCCCCTAGTGCCATGGCAACTAGGTTTCCGGGGAGTTCTTTTTTTAAAAAAAGAGAAAAAAAAGTAAACCCCTTTTGTATAAACTCTGCATTTACTCAAACGCTTTATTTTTTACAATGTATTCACTGTCATGCCTTGTTGTGGTACTCTTCTGTCTTGGTGGGTCTTGAGTGGTGAAGACTGAAGAGAGAAAATGCACCCCTTGCTCTTCCCTCTGCATGGTGCTGCCTCTTGGGTTGAGCCCCGGCTTCCCCCTCACTGTGTTGGGGGTGGGATTCTGCTCACTGTATTTGTGTACTGGGTACACAGCATTAGCCCAGACTGACACTGCCGTGCAGAGGACAGAGCCTCAAACGTGCCCCCCTCAACCCCACCTCCTCCTCCTCCATACTTGGCACTTCGTCACATTCCAGGTTAATTTATTCATTTTAAATTCTGCAGCATTCCCCCCTTCTCCCGATCCCCCTTGAAGTCCTCCATTTCGGGAGCTGCTTCAGCTAATGCTAGCCATGATCATGGGGGTTTCCCAGTCTCCAGGGTATTCTGAGCCACTCTGCGTTTTTTATGCCTGGCCCCTACCTCCTCTGGTCTGAATCTGCCTTCAGCCTAAGTTAGATGTTGTTTCCTGTATGGCAAATGACTTGCCGTGTGGTACTATGGGATCTTGGGGGCAGCCGCCATCACCGTGTGCTTTGTTTTGGCTTGAAAGGTACTGAGAGAATACAAAATAATCTCTCCCTGAGACTTCCAGCCCAGCAGTCAACTACCTATTTTTCTCACTTCCTGCCTCCCCCCCCCCACCCCGTGCCCTGTACATTCCAGCTGTTCTTGGCTGTAAATACTGCAGTTGGGAGCCGCGGCTAGATGGGACCTCAGTTCAGTGTGGCCTGCTGCTCCCCCCTCCCTTCTCATGCTGTGTAGCATAGTGGGGGAATGGCCCCGCAGCATTCACCCCTCTTTCATAGAAGGACCATTTCTAGCTCATTTTAAACCTTTTTTAAAAAAAAATAAAAATAAAAATCCAGTGTATACCAAGTAGCTTTAAAGCAGCTGGGTGCTTCATGTACAGAGCGGCTTGAGCCGCGGCATAATAAACATAGCTAATAAGGAAATGGCCTCTGCTTCCTCCATGTGTCTTCTGTCTTATTTGATTGATTTATTCGAACACGGGGCTGGAGCTGTTATGTGAAAAATATAAACAGATAGTCCACTAGACACAACTGGAATTCAAAAAAAGATTGCTGCCTTGGAACAAAAGCAGATTGGCTCGGACGGATGGATAGGCCTGTACAATCTGCATTGGTGGCCTGTTATTCCTTTCCTTCAGGCAGTCCTTTTGACAGCATCTCTGACTTGCCATGAGAACTTGCTGGGTTCTACGGCACACAAGCAGCTCATATACAGTGCTGGCCAGGCCTTCCTGTCTTTGCTGTTGTCCTCTAAAGCCAAGGACACACCAGCCACACTTTGGAACAGTCCAGATGCATCCTCTGTATTTAAAGTGCAAGTAATAATGAAAAAAATGCTTTGCTGTCTCAGCTGTGAGAGATTAAAACTGTGCTTGCAGTGCAACCTTATACAGAGTTACTCCAGGCTAAGTCCATTGACCCTGTTGGACTTATACCGGTGTAACTGCATAAGACTGCACAGCTTTCTCCCTAGAGACACTTAGGCTGTGGTCACACACACTAAATAATCCACTTTCAATGCACTTTCCAACTGGATTTTGCCAGTTCACACAATAAAATCCCATTTGAAAGTACACTGAAAGTGAAAGCAACACTCACAGGGTTGGTGCGAAGATAAAATAATGAGAGGAGAATGGTGGAAGCTGCTTTGAGTCCCCTTTAGGGAGAAAGGTAAAGGTTCCCTTGCTCGAAAGCCAGTCGAATCCGACTCTAGGGTTGCGGTGCTCATCTCTGTTTCCAAGCCGAAGAGCCAGCGCTGTCTGAAGACGTTTCCGTGGTCATGTGGCCGGCATGACTAAACATCAAGGCGCACGGAACGCTGTTACCTTCCCACCGAAGTGGTACCTATTTATCTACTTGCAATTTCTTGCTTTCGAACTGCTAGGTTGGCAGGAGCTGGAACTAGAGAAAGGAGCTCACCCTGTCTTGCGGCACCCGGGTCTTGAACCGCTGAACTACTGACCTTCCACAGCCTGCAGTTCAGTGTCTTAACAACTTGAGCCACCGCAGCTCCCTTAGGGAGAAAGGCAGGTGTTAAATGAAGGTAAAACAAAACTGGATCTACATTTTACTGCTGTTCAGAAAGGACTGATAATTAACAATGGATACCATGGCTGGAGAGAAAGAATGAAGTTGGAAGCTGAAGAAATACATATATGTTCAGTAGCTCTGAGAAACCTCAATAGTACTTTGTCTGCATTAGGTAGCCTGGACCTACAATTATGCGTGTATAGAACTGCCACAAATCAGTTCTGAAACCAAGACAACCATAGTAAGACACTGGAATGCAACGGGCTATTTATTTATTTATAGTCAAATTTATACCCTGCTCTCCCTGCAAAGCAGGCTCAGGGCGGCTTCCAACAACAAATACGACAATGCAGAATAAAAGCATAAATAATACAGAATTAAAACACAACATTTAAATTAGTACATTACAAAATTGCAGAATACTGGCGGCAGTTAAAAATCAAACAAATGAGATGCTTTCAAATGAAAGTACTTCGATGTTATCCCCTGTGAAGTGTTTAGATGTTATTGTGCTTGTTCTTGAGGCAGCTGCTCGATGTCAGCAGTTGCCAGCAGTGCTGTCTAGATTCTCTGTAGAAACTGAACGAACCAATGATGTCAATTCCACAAAAAATGGCTTGTGTGAAAGTAACCTTAGATATCATCCCCACAAACCTCTGTTCTGTATCAGAATCCTTGAACTAATGAGAGAGACTACAGAAATCTAAACTTGATTTCCAAATGAACAGAGGCTTGTATTTAATGAACCACAGGAAAGAAGATGCATGGGTTTGCTCCATGTTCCTCTTCTCCCCATGTTCCAGTTCTCCTGCCCTCCATTCTGACAGAAAAGGGAGGTGAGCACTTTTATCCCTTTCCTCTCCTTGCAGCAGGCCCCCTGGCCCACACAGTTGTCCTGGTGGGTCCTGCAATCTCAAAAATAATCTTCCTGGGGTCAAAAGGGACTGCCGATGGAGGGGGGGGGTGAGAAATGGAGAGAACATACTGTTCCAATGGTGGTTCATTGAATATAAACCAGAAGATGGGGGGTTTTTTTGAGTTGGAGAAACGATTCCAATACCTTCAAAGCTGGGGCTTCTCTACACTTGCAGTTTACTGGGGTTAACCTGAGTTACATGAATGTGTGGTGGTATCGTGTGGTTCCACCAAATGAGGACCTAGGAACTGTAATACTGAAACCACACTGGAAAATGGGATGGTTTTAACAACAGCAAAAACCTGTATCAAATGAAAGCTCCAGCACTGTAGAAATTTGAATTGGCCACAACTTTGTGCCCACTTGTGACTTTTACCTTTCCATTTCAATAGAAGACGTATGTTCCTGGATGAACTTGCTTTCCACCTGGCTCTTGGTTTCCCCTCCCTCCCTCGTTTTTCACTTTAGCATCAGCCTTGCCATGATAATTTGCAATCAGGATGCCAATCTGACTTTCCAAATAATCAGGTATGCAAAATTTTCCCATGGCAAGCATTTTTCAAAAAAGTTAGTTTAAGAAAGTGATGAAAAACCAAGTGCTATTTAAACATGAATTACTTAACATGACAGTTTAATTAACCTGGATTAATGCAGTGGGGGAATATGCCTAAGATATTAGAACAAAAGGCAAAACAAATAATAAAATTAATATGACAATAATGTTCAGAGTACTTCACCTTATCACCATCATTCTCACAACGGCTGTGCCAAGTAGGCAGCAGCATAGAAGGCAACAAGGAAATAAGGTTGTTGGGTCTCAGCCTGGAGACTTTTCCTGGCATTCAGAGTACAGAAGCAGCAAAGGGGGGGGGGGCACCATCTGATACGTGGTTCCAGTGATAGTGTTGAAACGGGAATTATCTCAGTGACAGTCCCTTGCTTTGAAGGAGGGACCATCACAACAGCTTCGTCTAAGGGATTCTATTGTTCTGTAGATGGGACTAAGAGCAGCTTCTCTTTCAGAAGCTTATTAAGTCTTAGCATGTTACTGGAAATCCCCTGCATGTGCTTTGCCTGTGCACATATTTTTAAAATTGCATCTTCCAACTCTCACAATCTGCTGCAGAACAAGGAGCCAATTTGTATTCTCACTTCTGGATATACCAACCAGTGGTTTATGGGCATGGTGTGTTTGTGTGGGTAGGTGACATCTCTAACATAAAGAATAAAGTAGCCTACTTAGCTATTCTCATGTAGCCTGATTGATTAGCCCAGGGTTTAATATCTGGAAACCACATAAAAGCAAACCCCACTTTGTAACTGGAATACCTTCAAACTGGCTTTATATGATTGTCTCCAGCTCCCAACTACCCCTCCCCCATATAAGTAATTTTGAAAAGGTTTTACAATGTATAAAACTTGCATCAAGCCCCCCCCCCCCAGATGTGGGAGGTAGCATAACCACTCTTTGGACGCAGGCCCTTTTGTTGTTGCTATTTAGGTTTTCCAATTCAAGAGGCAGTGAGGGTGTGGTCCTGGCAAGGAGGCCAAGGCCAGGGCTTTATTATTTGCACCCCTCACCCTGGAACATTACAGGCCAAGCATTTGGCTGTGGGCATTGCTACGCCTTTTCCATACAACCCTCCAAAACTTTTTGGACAGTTCTGAAGAAGATGCAGAGAGTGAACTTTGCCACCTGATGATTAGTGGTGGATGCAAGGATCAAAGGCTCTCCATGAGGCTGGGTCCTTTTTCTATGCATGGGCTGCACCTGCTGTTTCAAGTCAAAAAGATGCCTTGGGAAGAAGTGGAATAATCTACTCAAATAATAAATAATACGGTAAGAGAACTTCAAAGCAGTTGTTTAAGCTGGCACTCCTTCCATGGCTACTGATGGTTCTCTCCATAAAATCTTTTGCAGACAGTCTCCACTCAAAGAACAGAGTTCTATTGTTTGCATCGACTGCGAATGTGGCAGTATAGTTGGTTGGTTCCTTTGTGCTCACAAACACATTTCAGAGGGCCCTATGGCACCTCATCTGGGAAAGGTGAGAAATGTCCATGGAGCTTACCTGAGTATACCGTGTCCATTTTTAAGATGTTCTTTATGGTTAGAGAATGATCATGCTCCAAAAGGGCAGCAAAATTCTGCTTTTCCTTTTAGGTCAACCAATCCCTGATGTTAGTTCTTCCTGAGTCCAGTGGCACCTTTAAGACAAACAAAGTTTTATTCTTGGTATGAGCTTTTGTGTGCATGCACAGAATAAAACTTTGTTGGTCTTAAAAGTGCTGCTAGACTCCAACTTTGTTTGGCTGCTTCAGACCAAAACGGCTACCACCTGAATCTTAGTTCCTCCTGTTTTGTGAATTTTTTCTAGTGCTGCTCACAACAGTTGCTCACCACTGAGTGGCAGCAGAGATAATAAAGTCTCCAACTCCGAATGTTCTAAACTACTGTACTGAGTTTAGTGTATTACTTAAGTACATAAATAAAATAACAAATAACACTATTGTTCAATAATTTAGAGTCTCACGGCACCTTAAAAACAAACCAATTTATTGTGGCATAAAGTTTTGTGGGACAGAATTTACTTTGGGAGAGGTGTGAAGGGGGTCATCTAAGTACCAAAACAGACACTGCACAAGTCTGATCTTCATCAGCCTGCAAAAACTGAATTGCACACACAGCCACAGTTTGGAGTGAGGCTACACATGCAAGCAATAAGGGAATTAACCCTCCAACCTCTGCTTGGTTCACAAATCAAAACTGAGCTCCCCACACTTTTTAGTAGTTTTACAGGGAGAAAAAGATGTGCCCTTTTAAAAATGTTCTCGTTGAAATGCTAATAACAAAGGGGAAAGCCTGGTTTTGATTAATGAAATCAAGCTAGGGTAGAAGGGATAGATCCCCCATCCCTTTTCTGTGTGGGCCATGTCTGAATTCCAGATGCACAGGGGCGCAATTTACTTTTTAAGACTGACTGAATTCTGCCTTTTCATTGCTTTTGGCCCCAGTCAAGCAGGTAAATAAATCATAAATTCGGAAAGTAGAAGTTTTTTTTTTAAATTAAAAACAGCAGGAGAAATTCAGGCTATATATACCAACCTCTTAGGTGAGTTTATCTCTCTCTGATCAAGTTGGCTCTGGCCTATATAAGCTTAAAACACAATAAATTGAGCCGTCTCTAGACTGCTATAATATTTGAGAGAGCCAGTTTGGTGTAGTGGTTAAGTGTGCGGACTCTAATCTGGGAGAACCGGGTTTGATTCCCCACTCCTCCACTTGCACCTGCTGATGTGACCTTGGGTCAGTCACAAGCTCTGGCACAGCTGTCCTTGAAAAAGAGCAGTTTGTGTCAGAGCTCTCTCAGCCCCACCTACCTCACAGGGTGTCTGTTGTGGGGAGGGGAAGGGAGAGGAGTTTGTAAGCCACTCTGAGACTCCAAGTGAAGGGCGGGGTATAAATCCAATCTCTTCTTCTCTTCTTCTTCTTGAGTTGTTATTGGGGGGGAATGGCTAACCCTAGGAATGTAATCACACTCAGAAAAGAATCTGCAATAATGAACTGAAACTGGGGAAATGTGCCAAATGTGCAATAGCCTCCTTAACAGGTTGTGCAGGAGCTAAGGAAAAAATTAAAAATCCCTCTGGAAATAATCTGGGGTAAATTTCTACCCTGGTTGCAAGCTGGGTGGTGGTGGTTGGTGGAGGGTTGTGGGTTTTTTTGCAGAATACCTAGAGAAGTGGTTCAAGAACTGTGTCATTTTAGGACATTGTCACCTCTGCATTAGTAAACACTGTCCCCAAAGAACAGCCATTTACAGTTGTCCTGTAAACAGAAATGTACTTGGAGGGAAAAAATCAGTCCTAGAAATCTGCTGATTTTTGCCACTGGGATACCTTTTTATCACAGCCTAAAAGGACAGAGTTATAGAACCACTTCTGTAAGCATCCTGCAAAACAAAGAAGCAAACCCACTAACTAAACAAAAAACTTGCAACCAGGGTGGCTGTATTTCTGCAAAGGAAAACTTTTCCAGAGAAGAACTAAAGTGTTAACAGTTGTCAGTATGCTGACACAACTGATGAGATTTCACAGGAGAATGTTTACCTGCTCTACTGTCATATTTTAAGAAAGATTACAACAAAGCCAGGATGACCGTTGTGTGGATGAATAAGTCTCTCCCAGTCCCACCAGTCTCCCAGTCCCACCAGTCCCTCCGAGTGAAGGGCAGGGTATAAATCCAATCTCTTCTTCTTCTAAATAAATAAATCCAGCCAGGTATCATTTTGAGGTGAGAAACATATAAAGGAGACTGACGTGCATAAAGGAATTTGCTTTCAGCTTTGAACTCAGTACTAGAGACTTTATTTAAAAGAATAAAAACACATACATTAGCAACATGCAAGTAAACAAGCTCAGAGTACACAAATGTACTTTTAGATCTGTCCTACTATTTAAAAAAGTTAAAGCTGCATAATGGCTCCTTGTAAGGTAAGCCCTGTCATGTGGAAGGATAGGAAGAGGCCTTCAAGTGGGGGTCCTCCCTTGTCTCCTTCCTCTCTAACACTTTGAAATCTACATATCTGGACCTCTGAAACTCCCCATAGAACAGCTTTTGTCTCAGCTGGAATATGCTGACCTTCAGCTTCCTTTCAGGTGCAGTTTAGTGAGCTGATTGACATTCAGCAGTGAGCTCCTATAGGTCAAGTAGTCAGGAACACATGCCTCCCTGCCACTGATCAAATGACATTTTGTGAGAAGTAGCCCATTCCTGCATACAATTGTATGCAAGCATTTCATATAACCCCCCTAAAGGGATGGAAAGGTCACTGAAATATGGCAAATCTAAGCTCACGCACAATGTTATTTGTACAGTGGCTGTCCATCCTCACAAGTTGTACAGGTTTGTTTGCCAGTTCCCAACTTGCAAAGTATAAACTAGCATACTGAAGTTCAACGATATATGCACAAAGGCGGTGGGAGAGAAGGGAGATTGCATGTGTGCCTAAAATGCTTTATTAATGTCAGAGTCAATGACTTCAGAAGGGAACCTTTTCATCCAACCTGCAGATTGGCAGCCAACAAGGGAGAGAGATCCAACAGAAATCCCACACTACTCTCTTGGTTTTTTAAAAGTGCTTTGAACAAATAGATTTTTGGGTCAGAATCTGGGTACTGAGCTGTGAGAGTTTTCTTGTCCCCTAAGTAACTATCCAGGTTGCAGCCTTCGGGGGGGACGACATTTTTTCTATCACAATGTCTTCTCTACTCCTAGAACTTTAATTGGACATGTCTGGGCCATTTAATCCTCTTACCTTTTAGACGGGTGTGTTGTGTGTATCACATGGCTGGTACAGAGCCTTTCAGGAATGTGAACCCCATGCCAGGGGATTAACTTCCTCTGCCCCCTGCAGTCTGATTAAAACAGATTGCATGCCTACAAGAGTTCTAAGCGAACACAGGACAGGCTTATGCAAAACTGGATTTAGGATATAGCATGAGAGGGTGAACATGAAATTAAGCAAACTCTGGAGCACAACAGAAGACAGGAGGGCCTGGCATGATACAGTCCATGGGGTCGCAAAGAGTTAGACTTGACTGTGTGACTGAACAACAACAACATGAGAGGGTGGAAAGATGCTGGATCATCTGTGACTTCTTTGCAGCCATATAATGCCAACATGATAGTTGATAGTCCAAACAGCAATGCTGCTGCTAGAATCCAGGGAAGGAGTGTTTCTAGATGCTTGTCAGCTGAGGATTCTGGACTGCAGTAGGCAACCAGTGGGCTATGTCTCTGCAATCACATTCTGTTGGACAACAGTGGCACACCTGATGAGCCTGTTTGTTGTGTGGAGGAGCAGGCAGTAGCCCTCGGGAGACAGATTTTAGGAAACAAGCCAAGGGCGTGCCAACGTGTGTTCAGGGGTGGAGAGATACTAACTGCCAGGGCCTGCTAGGGCCTGTATGGCCCTGGCACCTGCACAGTAGATGTGCCTCTTTGTGTACCGGGGTGGGGTTAGGCCACACGTGTTGGCAAATGTGTCACAGGGTAAAAAACCCTGATCTCAGAATCTTGCCAGCTATCCTCATTTTAAGGGAACATTCCTTCAAAATCTCTGTTGAGCTCACTGAACAGAAATGCAAGAGGCTGTACAGAAGCATAAAGCTGCCCACCCCACCCCAGGAAACCAGCCAAGTGGTATGCCCACCTGGATCCTTGGCAGCTGTCCTGGAAAGGAAGGATTAGATTAATCAGGATTGCAGTGTCAGTCAGTCAGTCAGTCATCACTATAAAAATATACATATAAAACCATACACATAAAACCAAGTATTTTGCAAACTACATAATATTGCATAATGTTACACAAAACAATTTGTTACAAAGTGTTGCTCATTTTGATAGTTTTTCCTGATGTAGCTTTATAGCTGATTGTAAAAACATGGCTACCTTCATTGATATTTCAGTAGCGGAGTCATTCAGAAGATGGTGCACTTTTAAAGCATCAGGAAGGTCCGTCATGTTGGCTAAAATAGGGTTTAAATATCTAAAACGTATATCTACATAAAATTGGCAGTGCAAACAGATATGTGAAACTGTCTCAATGCATCCAGAGTTACAATGGCATAGTCTAGCCGTATATGCTATATTATTATATCTCCCATGCAAGACTGCTGATGGTAGTGCATTGAATCTTGCTAGTGAAAAGGCTCTGCGCTGTTGTGGTGCTTGTATATCAGATAGGTATGGGGCCATTTCGCCTACCATGAGGGGAATCTCAACGTTCAGAGGGGAATAAGATTGGTTGACTAAGCTGTATAGCCTTTGTGTTTCAATGTCAAGGACTCTGTGTTTAATCATTTGAAAGGCACCCATAAAAGGGACCATAAGAAGTGAGTCCAATGGGATGCCCATGGCAGTTATTTTGTTCTCAATGTGTGGTAGCCAGTTAGGCATGTTTGACTCTGTGAGCATTTGTTGTATAAGGCTCCCTTGGTCTACATTGGCCCCGAGCACATGGGCCGGATATCGCGGGGGGGAGGTGTGGCTAATTGCCCCGGCGCAGTTTGATCCGCGATTACATGATCTGACGCGCCGGTGGCACAGCACGGGTCCTTCCCTCGGCGCCAGCGGGTAAACAAGGGACCAGAGGGGAATGCCGCACCCCGGCGCGATCACACCATGGGTGTCTGGAGGCAGCCCGTGGCAAACGTTTACTAGTACCTTGGAGGTAAAGGTAAAGGTTCCTTTGCTCGAAAGCCAGTCGAATCTGACTCTAGGGTTGCGGAGCCACCTCAGCTCCTACCTTGGAGGTACTAGTTTTTAAATCCGCATTGTCGGCGGTAAGCCATGGGTGCGCTCCACTTCCCAGATGTTGGGGTGTGATTGCGCCCGGATAATCTGCCCACCTTCTGTGCCTCTCCCACAGCAACTTTGCCATGTGACCAGGGCCATTGTAACATAAATACACCCAATATTTTACTGTCATTAGCCACGCACCAGATTCCACAGAATTTAACCCAGTTTCTAAACACAAGGCTGCATAAGGTACATAGCGCGGCATTCCCATGATCTTTCAAAGAAATTTAGATTGAACATGTTCTATTGTACCATTAAGTGCACTTATCCATATTGGAATACCATACATGAGTTGGGGGATTACTTTGGCCTTGAAGACATTTAATGCAGCTGGTATGAATTGATTGCCTCTGGTGTAAAAGAATCGGGAAATGGCGGAAGCAATTATGTTGGCCATATTTATTGCTGAATTACGCTGCACAGACCAAGATGCATTATACTGAAAGTGCAGACCTAAGTATCTAAAATTTTTAACTTGTTCAAGGCTTAGGGAAGCTCCGGTACGGTGCGTCGACGGGCTGACACTCGGCTTGCTCTGAGATGCTCGATCCTCTTTTGTTTCGTTTTGAGTCTCCCAACATCGGGAGAGCTTGACCAGCCCTCCCGGAGTGAGGGCTGGAGCAGGGAGCGTTTTTTCTGGCCCCTCCCACACTCGGCAAAGCAGGGGGGTGACCAGAACTGCCCTGAAGCAGGAACAATCGAACGGAAAAGAACATGGCCACCATGTTCTTTCTAGACGCAGCCATCCGCTTTTTTACTTATCCATTGGGATTATAAAAGAAATAATGTAAAAAGAAGACCTGTGCACGAAGGATTTTGGTCTCTGTTTTTGGAGATTGGACAAATTACTCCAAGCTACTAGCTCCAACGAGAACGAAAGTGGCCGAGAAATGGATGGGAGCAGACATCATGTAAGAAGAAGGGGGTAAGGAAGTTTTCATTGTTTGAACTGTCGGTGTTGCTAGATTCATGAAAATAAATTAAAAAGCTCTGCAAAATTTGGAAGTGTGGAAAGAAAAGAGTGTGTGGGAAAATGGAGCAGGAAATAGAAGAGGAGGAATTCGATCCAGAGACACTAATTGGAGATTTATCCTGGGAACAATTTGCAAATATTCTGAGACGGGAAATAAAACAGGCAGTTAAAACTGCTTGTGATAATTTATTGAAAGACTACCAAAGTATAGAACTTGATGAAAGTACAGAGGGAAAACAACTTCTGCAAGTTCAAGGTATTAAAGGAGAGCAAAGTAATGATCAGGAAGAGGTGAGAGAACTACAAAATAATAATGTGATTTCAAAGAAAGAACCAAACCAAAATATAGTCAAGCATAAGAGATGTTTCTTGAAAGGGGAGAAAGGCTATACTTTGGGAAAGGAGCTGATAAAAAAGCGACGTCTGGAAAAAATGCGAGGGAGAAAAGGAAAGAGAAGAGAAAAGCTTCGGTAAAGCAAATTAAAGTGGAAAAAAGAATGTGGATTGACCCTGTGAAAAATGGAAGATGCGGCTCTGAACTAAAAATTTCTGAGTATAAAACTGCAAGACATCTGAATGAAGTTCAGAGGGAAAAAGAAATGTTAGAAAGAGGAGAAAAAAGGGAAGGACAAAAATTATGTTGGATGTTGGTGTTTTCTTTATTATGTTTTGGATATAATGGCTTAAAAGGGAAAAAAGGAGCTTATTAAGGAGAAATTGGTAGAAAACAAATTAATGGTAATGGTTGGGTGGTTTGATTTATGGGTAATTAAATTAGGTGGTTTGATTTGTAGATGTCTTATTAACTTATTTAAGTTTCTTTATTGTCATTGGATGCATTCGGAGGGAATTAAGTATATGAATGGATTTTGGTTAGGGTATAATTTTTTTTTTTTTACATTGGGTAGGAGCCGGCACAAAAAAAGGGGGTAGAGGTAAGGAACTGGGAAAATTAAGTAAAGGAGGAAAAATAGGGGGTTTTGTTCCTGAGTGGTAAGATATTGTCTCGCTTTTTATTGTTGAACTGAATATAACATATAAAAAGCTAGAGAAGGTTCTCCTAGAAATAACAAATAACGTAAACAAAATTATAAGAAATATTTAAACACTGGTATAAAGAGTTGATTATGAAGTAGCATAAAAGTTTGGTTTATAGAATATAAAATGAATTTGATTTAGTAGACAGAAATGAAATATCAATCATGTAAGGTAATTGGCTGGTAGATTCTTGGTTGTCAGAAAAAAATGATGAATTTGGAATAGTGAGGTAAGAAATAAAATATTAATTATGTAAGTAAAATGTGTAGCTTCCTAAAGTTTGTGGATGAATGAAGAGAAGGTGTAAAGGTATGAATAGGTTTTCTAACAAAATATAAGAGAAATGATAAAATAAAGAAAAGAGGGAAAGTATAATGTATCTGGATTGTTAGACATAGAGTGAATATAATTAGATGTATATTGATATTTTTTAAGCAACACAAATAGGGACTGAGGAATTACTTAAGCAATTTGATGGGCAATATAAAGCCGGATTGTTAGTAACAGTAGTGGTACTAAAGGAATTGTAATCTAAATCTTCTATAAAATTTGTTGTTAAAGTAATGTTAAAAAATCGTGCTTGAACATACTGGACAAGGAAAGGCTAAAGAGGAAATGATGGTGTTATTAATCCAGACTGGAATGTTACAATGTACTTTAATATTTATATATCCCATTGTGTGTTTGTCAAAAAAGCAATAAATAAACTTTAATACAAAATTTAACTTGTTCAGTTGGTTTGCCTCCAATTGTCCATTTGAATGGTTTCCAAGTTTTGGAAAAGACAAGTATTTTTTTATTTTTCATGGTTTAAAAGTAATTTATTTGTTATAAAATATGAAAGACATCTATTTAGTGAATGCTTTAAACCAACTTTGGAGCAGGAAAATAGTACCATGTCGTCCACATATAATAGTAGAGGGACATGGACAGAACCCAGTTTAGGAGCATGGCAATCAACAGCTTTGAGGTAAGGGGAGAGATCATTAAGGAACAGGTTAAATAGAAAGCCTTGTTTGACTCCTTTTATTTTACGGGATTTTTGAAGTTAATTTCCCTGTCAGTGAACATTTGATTTGGCATTTTGTTGATGTGTATAGCTTTTTTATAAGGTTAAGGAGTCTCTTATCTATTTTTAGTTGTTGTAGTTTAGCCCAGAGGAGTTCCCTGTCGATTGAATCAAATGCCCCTTTAAGATCTATGAAGGCAGCGTATAATTTTACATTGCTTCTTTTAACATACTTATTAATCAGGTACTCTAATACAATGTAATGGTCTAAAGTAGTTTCCCGTTTACAGAATTCCAGCTGTTCCGGGCCGAAGACTCTCTGTTCTGTCATCCATATGGTCAGCTTAGATAGTTAATGTTTGGCATACAGTTTGCCCATAACAGAAAGCAGCCTGATTGGTCTATAGTTGGAAGGAATTGAGCAATCACCTTTTTTGTAAATTGGGACTATGATTGCATTAAACCATGCATCAGGAATAAGGCCAGATTTATCAGTCATTGTAAAAAAGGATGCAAGAGGGGCCACCCACCAGTCAGGGTCTAGTTTTAAAATTTCAGGGAGAATTATATCAGGACCAGCTGCTTTTCCTGATTTTAATTGGCCGATCAGTTCTTGCTCTTAAAAGTTGCACTCTGCTTCATTATTAAAGATGGGATCCTCACACTGGAAAATGTGAGAAGGACCCTCTGCACCTGGTTTGGTTGGCTGATTATTTCTAGCTCTTTCAAATCAATTCCAAGAATGTTCAACTTGAGTAATAGGCTCAGATGATGTAGCACCTTCCTTTTTGTATTCCATAAGGGCAATCCACCTCGATATTTACAAATTGACAAACATATTTTTTTTGGCTGAAGGATCAAATGGAGTCTAGAGCTTTTATTACTCTCCTTATGTGACAATGGGGAGTCTGCTGAGGTCTCTTTACTTCTTGATGGGATGAAGACATTTGGAGACATATTAGCAGAGCTTACACAGCAACCAGGCTTTATCTCTTCGGATTTCATAGTCTTCCTCTCTTGCCAACTTCTCAAGCTTCTCATTAATTCCATTTAAACACTCCTGAAAGTCAAGTCTATTAACTCGGCCAGCGTTCTTTCATCATGATAGCAGATATCTTTGTCATTTAAAGAAATAGTCTTTATTGCTGTAACTTCCTGCTTTTCAGCTGTCCCTCTTCAGCTAGAACTGCATATTTATTTGAAGCTGGATTATTATATGCAACACTTTCAGGGGAAAAGTCAGCTATCTTGGTCTATTTGCTTGCCGGGAGAGAGATTTCTTCACCATCTCTCAGGCATTTTGGGCATTTCCCAACACTCATTACAGTCTTGTTTATGGCAATCAAACATTCAACAGCCAATAAGCAGTAGAGACAGAGTCACCACTGAAGATATCTGACTATCTGAAAACCTGACAGAAATGAGAGGAATTAATTAGGAGTCAACTTGCAGGCCTCCTTGTTCGCTGAGTCACCCTTCTCTCCAATTAAAAAGGCATAGGATGG
>NW_015173187.1:0-1648 GCF_001447785.1 Gekko japonicus | reverse complement strand
GTGTGGCATATGCTAATGAGTTATGCTAATGAGTTCCCCTAGCTCTTTTTCTACGAAACGACCCCTGCATGATTTTATCAGCACTCAAGATTGCAGTGGTGGTCACGGTGGCACATTCTGTCTTTGCTGGCACTAGACTGGGTTGGCTAAAGCAACATTTTTTCAGCCCTGTAGGTAAATTTCAGCCACGTTTACCGTTGTGTTTTAAGCAGTCAGCCTAAAACAATTCCTAAGTTCTAATAAACAAAAGAATAAAACAAATGGTCTAATTACATGAGCACTTAACAGAGGAGGAGGAGGGGACTTGTGGAAGGCTGCAGTTTCTCCTTCAGGAGCAGGTAACTCATTTGTACTTATTAACAGAGTGTACAAGTGGGAACCAGAAGGAACGGAAAAGGAAGGAGCCAAACCATTTGTCCCCCTTTCTCACCTCTGCTATAAGCAGAGCTGTAGAAAGAGGGATGGGCTCCGTGAAAGCTTCCTCTGAGTACAATCCCCCTTCCCACTACTGTGATTCGGATCTGAAGTGATAAGAAGGGAAAAGGAAACCTTTTGTTTCCGAAGCGGCTACGAGGAGGAGGGATTTGGGTCAGGTGCTGGCAGAGCCGGTGTCATGGCTGAAGAGTTCCCACTGCATTCCATCAATCATCAATGACCCCTTATTTTCTACTCTAATGACCCCTTAGTGTCTACTCTCAGAAGCCCTCTCTTACCTTGCCCCCACCCCTTGAGGCACTTGGGGATGTTTGCATATACAGCTAAATAAAGGCAAACAACTCTTGCAATGAAAGGCTTGTAAGGACAAGCGAGAGTTCCAAATAACATGCACAATGATCACTTTGTTTTCTAAGAGAGAGGCGCTATAATAGTGACTCCATGCAAATGGATAATTACTGCGTTACTGCTTGCAACTTGCTACTGGGTAACTACAGTCATGCAGGGAACCTACCTAGCCAGATTATGAGGTGAGCTTTAAGAGAACCCTGCATTTCTGATTAGATGTGGAGGATGAGGAGACTGGATTCTACAGGCAAGGGACTCCTTCCCTGTATGGTTGTAGTTACCATTCAGTGAATCTACAATATGTGGCAAATATCTTTAGCCAGCCACTGTCAGTAATAATGAGAGATGCTGGACATTAGGATTGCTTGGCAGTTCTTTGCATTAGATGCTCCTACCCAGGTGGCCATACATTATTTTGTACATACTCTGTACAGAAGGATGCACATTATTTTGCATACGTTCTAAATCTGAATCAAGATGAAAGCTGGAAATTTGTTGTGGAAATTTGTTTTTTTTGGGGGGGAAATCTAATTAATATTCTTAAATCCAGGTAGCCTAAACGCTGGTTTAATTTAAGAATTTTAAATGCAGTATATGGAAACTGGGGCTAGATTTACATCTTAGTGAATAACTGTGTAGAATGGCCCTTAGCTTTCTATTTTTAAGCTGAAAACTCAGGACAGGGGTCTAGAATACCCTGAAGGCAATCAGGACCTGATTAACACACCCCCCCCCCATTGTTATGGCCTTTTTCAGAGATCTGGCATTAAAAGGCTTGATCCTCAAGCCAATTAAACCCTGATAGATTAACTATTCCAGGAAGTACTTAAAAAAAACTAGAAGGAAAGAAGGAACTGTGTTCTGT
>NW_015173186.1:387312-411071 GCF_001447785.1 Gekko japonicus | reverse complement strand
CTAAGGATTTTATACAGCACTCTATAAATCACACGGCAGCATGAAAATTCTTCAAGAGCTCATAGGCAAAACTGAACAAATGTTATAGACTTAATTACGGTCACTCTATTGACCCCGAAGTGGCAGCAGTTTATTTTGCCACCTACTTTCTTTATTCTGAGTGGGAACCTAGAAGATTAGTAGAAAGGCCTTACTCGTATGAGACTAGTGAGAATTAGACAGGAACAAGTGGGTTAACTTCAGAGGCAGAACTGAGGAGCTCCACTAGGCCCTGTCCTGTGGCCCACAGGCAGGTGACTTAGAAGGCTGATCTCTTTCCACGTCCATTCTTAATGTACACCAAGGCGTGGGAGAGGAACATCACACAGTCAGCTTCCTTCTGTCAAAGCAGAGAACTAGAAACAAACCAGTTCTAACTACCCTCAATGTCCTTCCCAGCCTTCTGAACAAAACGTTTGGCTGCTACTTCAGACAAGGAGACAGAGGAAGCAGCTTCACGCAGCTACAGGAGAGCCACTTGCTCTTGCCAGCTCTTGCTGTCTAACAACAAGACACACCATGCTTGGAGCTTTGCTGCAGACAGCTCAGATTCCCTCCATGGCACACGTTGCTTCATCTCTGGCTGGGCACTGTGCCACCTGAAGTTCCAAGTCCATTGAGAAGTGGACCTCTCTGCCCTTCTCATTAATCCCTCGGCCGTGTCTATTCTAGAGGCCAGTGCCAGGGACCGACTCCAAAGGAGCCTGTTAAACATAATGGAAGCAATTCTCTTTACGAGCAGAAGAGGAGAATGAAGCAGAGAGGAAGCAGTGGCCAAGTCTCACTTAATAATGATCTGCAGCAATTAAGCAAGGCTTGCGACAGACTTGAGTCCTGGAGCAGCTCTCTTTAAGAGGAATACACAAAGGGCAAATTTCAATAGACCATTTGAAGGCTGTTGACCAAGGAGAATGGGGCACTGCTTTGGATGCTCAGGAGGACTACAGGCTTTCAGTCTCTGCAACTGAGGTACAGAAGGTATGTCAGCCAAGACTGATATCTGAAAGTCCACTGGCCAGTTGTGATTAATGGGGAGCCAACAAAGACTATGTAGTCTGCAAGCACACCACAGGGGGGGAAAAATCCCCTGCCTTGTCATGGGTCATTTCAACATGTCCAGTTCCCACTGGGAGCATCCAACCACTCAGTGCCCTTCTGGAAAAGTGTGCCCAAAAAGCAATTTTCGCCCCTGCCTTGTCATGGGTCATTTCAACATATCCAGTTCCCACTGGGAGCATCCAACTACTCAGTGCCCTTCTGGAAAAGTGTGCCCCAAAAGCAATTTTCATTTCAGTCTCAGAATGATGTCCACTCCATGGGTTTATGCAGCCAGCTGCTCCACAGATCATAAGCCAGAAGTTTCTTGCAATACTTCAGAGGCAGAACTGAGGAGCTCCACTAGGCTCTGTACTGTGGCCCACGGACAGGTGACTGAGAAGGCTGATCTCTTTCTCCTGAGGCTACATTTAAAGGTACAGCCCTCGGTTAAGCTCTGGAAAGCTGCTCTTGACTCAATTTGAAGCAAAGAACTCTGGGGGTAAAAGACTGACAAAAACCAATAAAGGACCCAAATGATCTCCAAAACATTCCACGTTTAGCCTGCTCTACAGTGAAACAACCACTCTCTACTGAGGTGTCATACTCAAGGATACCGTACTAAATGAACTGAATGCAATTCCTAGTGGCCTCATTGAAAACACCCTGCTACGACTACAGCCTCCTGGTCTCTACCTTCTGCATGTTGTGCAGCTTAAGAAGACTCACTTGGTATGTACTTAATTTAACCTAACTCTTTTCTGTCCTGGTTCCCACCTTGTAGAATGTGCTCCCTGGAGGGGTATGGGAGGCACGGTAAGGCTGCATGGTTTGCAAGGGCTTTAGATGGTGAGCGGGTGGGGGGTGTTAATGCTGTTTTATGGCATCATGTACATTTTCAGTGTTTGGAACTGCAAGTCACCTTAAGCCATAAGGAACAGGTAGGGTATAAAGATACAAGGGAATCCAGCAATTGTCATCAGGGATACTTCAGAGCTTTCTGCTAATACATTTCTTCTCGGGTTAGCATGCAACAGTGTAAGGCCCCCACATAGCTTCGAGTCACTGTTACATGATGCACTTATTTGGCAATGCATGCTTCAAATGTATGCCATTGCTCTGGCTTTTGGGTAGGTTTCTCCACAACTCCTCCTATGCAGAACAGGATGGGTTGAATCTCGCTACTCAACACTTAGAGACACGGCAGTGACTGTTTGGCATGAACAGGAAAAAACAAAAACAAAACCCTAGCATGCTTTACTGGGCATGAGAAGGACATGGGCAGCAAAAGATGCCCCCAGGATGAACACAGGTAGAGGAAGGACTACGGCAATGTGAGTGTTTCAGAACAGGGCAACCATTTTCTGTAATCCAGCACTGCTATCTCACAGAACCACACAGCAGCAATATCTCTTGTAGAACTCTCGGCTGCAGTTTTTTTAAGCTTGCCAACTGTCCTACAGTGCAAGTCAACCTACAGGAAAGAACATATCAAAGGGGAAACTATGTCTTTTAAAGGAAGCACTGATGTCAGACTATTTAAGAGAATCTGGCTAAAGCAATGAAGGAAAGTATGGCGACATGTTACAATTAATTCTTTTCACAGCATTTAATTTGTGTGCAGTGGAGGCTACATTCCCTCACACACACACACACCCCTAGTGTGTTCCCCACCCACTTTCCTCTGCTTGTTCACACACTAGCTGGCTTCATGGTACAATAAAGCCTGAAGACCAAATTAGGAAGCCTCTCTAGCTGTTCTCTGTACGGGTGTGCTAGCCTGCGTGTCAAGATAAAGCTGGCTCCTGCCTCTCCACTGGTCACAGAGCCCACAGTGTTTGGACAGAGAATGCCAGTGGTTAGTTTTCCCATGATGCAGAAGGCATGCCTGTCAGACCGTATCCAGTTCTGAGCTATGTAAAAGGCTATAAGAAGACAGCACACCGTTCCAAAAGCAGCTGGAGGGACCCTATCTTTGCATCTAGCTTCCCTCTTTCACCCCCAAATGTCTCATTCAATTAAAAACAATCCCCCCACCCCACCCAAGACACATCTCAGAGTGCCAGCAGAGTGGAGCCTCAGTTACCAGACGGTTCTTATATGCGATGGAAGGAATAGCAGTGGATTGTTCCGGTGCCCCAAGTTCTCGATCCCTACTACATATTGGATTTTAAAATGACTGAGAGGGAATTAAGGGATTGTTCATTTTAAGATGCTCCGTCAGATAGTACAAGGAGACAGACTTTCATGAAGCTGACAAGCAAGTTGTGCACACAGCAAAGGTGTATATATGTTAAACACATTCTGAGATTGTTGCCAAATTATATATTTTTGGCTTGGTTTGGCTTACTTTTTATTTATTTATATTTAGATGTTCATATCTCTCGTCTAGAAATTCAGATATGCTTAGTCTGTGCTGGCAGTACTTTCACGGTTTTTTGCATGAGTTAGCCTGAATTCCTTTCCAAGAGACAGGAGAACAGCATGGTTTAGTACGTACTCACTGGTCACCCACCGATGAGGATCATTGGTCTGTTCTTCATCTGAGAAATGTTGAGCATGCCTGGGAATAAAGGAATGAATAGGCAAGAATTACGGACTCTCAGAGAGTTGTAGTTATCTAAGTATTCTACCATAAATGGAAATAGTAATAGAAGAATGAAGGTAACAGTGCAGATGATGGCATTCAGAGTATCTAGGTTCAGAGCAAACTATTCTAAAGTGTATACAAAAACAAAACGAAGTGCACCTATATTGACAATCCCTGTGCAAGACATGCAACCAGTGTCCTGTATTATACTGGCATGAAATATGCAGGAATGGCATTCTGCCCTTTGGGCCAGTCAGGATACCAAAATTCTAGGAAAAGCTTCAGACCCACCACCCTGAAACATTTGCATCTCCTCACAAAGATCCACCTCAGTTGTCTGAGAGCTACATCAATAAAGCCTGGGGTGGGGTTGGCGGTGGTAGTAGAATTGTGGGAGGTTCTTGAGGGTTCTGCTGTCACCCGCATTGAAAAAGCAGACTCTTAGCTAATCGTCAGACTGGAAGAGGAGAAAAACCTTTGCCAAGAAAGCAGAATACAGCTCCCTTTCCCTGTGGCAATGGAACTCACATGTTACTCAACATGATTTTTTTCGCCTACCCTTCCAGTCTTTCAAATCCACAGTCACCAGAAGTATTTGCCACTTGCTGGGGTAAAAAAAAAAAAGGCCATTGAAAAATGGAAACACACTCACAAGCACCAATACCTTACCAAAATTAAACCTCATTGTGTCATGACAAAGTATTTTCACGTTGCTAGGTATCTTAGGAGGTTCCAGGTGGATGCCATCTGGGGCATTTTATACTGTGATATAGTATCTCTTTCTTTCTGGGGTCCCATCAAGCCCTATATATCACCCATTCCATTACAGACTAGAGCACTGCACTGATGGCTCAGTTTGCTCTTACGTGATGGGTACCATTCAGACTCTAATACCGTACCAGCATGTTGTTTCTTTTTCCTGCCAACAGCCGCACCAATGATTTGAACCAATTCTTCTTTTGTGGCATTGGAGCGTAGATAATCCCGCAAGGACACTTCTGAATTTCCAAAAAGGCACACCTTAAAAAAAAGGGGGGGGGATCAGAGAGAAGAAATGCTTCCCCAGATGCTAGTTCAGGGATAGGGACTGTGGTCCTTGCATGTGGAAGGTTCCAAGCTCAACCCTTGGCAAAAAGGATTTTAGGTTGTGGCAACTAGGAAAGATGTTGCTCTGCTTGAGGCCTTAAGAGCAAACACCGTGGAGTGGATCAATGGTAAATAAGTGGTATTAGTGCGCTTTAAGTAAGTACGCATTGGATTCAGATGGTTTTTGAACAGCCCATTTGTGTAGCGGTTATCTGATCATGTGAAAGCTTTCTTCCCACTGGCTACTGTGGCTCTTAGGTAGTGCAAATAAATCATCTTGTGGCAAACCGCCATGTCATGAAAGTTTCAACCTACCAAGCTATGGATAACTGTTAACTTCTAAATCCACTCCAAGTCTTACAGATACCCAGGACATCTGAAATCCCTGCCTTGCACATTCCCAAGTGCTAAAATTTAGTTCAGTAATCATCTTAAGCTGTTGAACTCGCTCCAACTTGATGTCAGCAAACATTAGTGAGACAGTTGCTGTCCTTGCTGAGTGGAGGAATGTTAGGGCCACCATTTAGCTGAAAAGTAATTTAAAATAAACAACAGTTTAACGTGGCAGGAAATGTTGATCATCCTTCCCTCCGCCACCCCCAAGAGTTTTCAGTCTGTGCAACATATGTCTGAATTGACAGATCACGCAGAGCTGTGCACAGAAACTGAATAGTGGAGGGAAAGCCCAACTTCCACAGTCCCCAGCCACATGATTGGGAACAGCTTGCCTGTTGCCAATTTAAGATAACATAAAAAGCTAAACAGTGTATTTAATCTCCGGCTTCTTACCAATTAGTTTTACAGCTCAAGTATGCTACATTTATGAAACCAGAGACTATGGAAAAGTTTCTCAAAAAGGAAGAACTAGGCAAAAAAGTACAGTCATTCCTTCGGGCAACAAAATGGGATTATAGTAGGATGCAACAGGGATGGTCACATGACGTACAGCTTATGCCTAGGAAGCATCCCTTAAATAACTCCTGGATTTGGTTTTGGATGCAGTTCCACCTTTGAGCGTGTTTGATACACTACCTTCAAGTTACCATCAGCTGTAATCCTCAGACGATTACAGGAGCCACAGAAGTGCTCAGACATGGAGGTGATGAAGCTGACTTGTCCCTGAAAATTTGGCACCTTGTACGCCTGGCACGGCCAAGGCAGGGAGCGTGAAAGAAAGCAGAGACAGCAGTTGGAATACATTACTGAGAACACTTGAGTAAAAGTCAAGCCACCTCCCTGTCTTTCACAAACAGAAGGGAACCTCTACATTTGGAGGTAATAAACCACAAAATACCAGTGCCAGGAGGCAATGTTAGGGGAAGCCCTCAGCCTTTATGCCCTGCCGTTGGCCCTCCTGAGACAGGATGCTGGACTAGCTGGACCACTGGTCTGATCTAGCAGGGTTCTTCTTGTGTTCTTATGTGCTGCTCTGCTGCAGGAACTGCAGTTGTGCCAACAGAGCAGTACTTTTAGCAACCAATCTCATATCTCCAGAAATAAAATTAAGCTTAATCTTAGGCCAATTTTTAAAGGAAAAGGTCAGAGTAGATGAAAGAAATCCACTCACTATACATGTTTGCTTATGTGGTTCTTTCCCTGTGGTTGTGTCACTTTTTCATTATGAGGGAGCACGTTACAAAGAGTGACCTCTTGAATGACATCTTCTTATACTGATGTTTCCCTGTACAGTGTGTTTATGCTCAAAGAGATGAACTGGAAGACTACAGAGCAGCTGTTCTGGCAACAGCTGTGTAAAAATCGGCTCAGATTAAAGTTACTTCAAAATACACAGAAAGTAGTTGTGCTGAAAACAGCATACAACCCATGTGAAGTTCATGTGTACATAGTCTGGCATATATGCAAACACCAGAAAGCCGCAATTAGCTATGGATTCCAAGCATCTACATCCCACATGTTCAGGCATCAAGATTCATACATGCAAATTCATTCTGTATAATAATGAAGTGCCTTACTGCAGTATAGACTGCCTTTACTTATAATTCCTCCAGGAAAAGATTCATGGTTCACAGTTACTAAATGCCAGCTGTGAAGCACTGAAGATGCAACCAGCCACATTATGATTTCCAGGGCTTTTTTTGTAGAAAAAGCCCAGCAGGAACTCATTAGCATAAGAAGTCACACCCAAGAGCAGAAACTCATTAGCATATTAGTCCACACCCCTGACAGCGTAGATCTGCCCTCACAGAGGGAGAGCTTGTACCTGAATAAACCTTAATCTTAAAGGTGCCACTGGACTGTTTTGGATTGCTAGCTATGGGGGGGGGGAACGTGCAGCTCTGCACAGAAAGAAAGAGAGAGAAATGGAGGGAAAAAGGGAAAGAAAGAAAGAAGGAAAGGAGGAGGGAAAGAAAGAAAAAGAGAAAGAGAAGGAAAGAAGGAGGGAAAGAAAGAGAGAAGGAAAGGAGGAAAAGAAATAAAGAGGAAGAAAGGAGGGAAAGAGAAAGAAAGAGAAGGGAAAAAGAAGGGAAAGGGAAAGAAAGAGAGAAGGAAAGATTGAGGGGAAAGAGGGAAAGAAAGAAGTAGTGAAGAAAATCAGGAGGGAAAGACGGAGAGAAGGAAATAAGGAGGGAAAAGGGAGGGAAAAGAGAGAAGAAAAGGAGGAGGGAAAGAAAGAAGGAAATAAGGAGGGCAGGAGCCTCCAGTTCCCATACACTCACACCAGTTCCCATACACTCACACCAGTTCCCATACACAAGGAGCAAACTGCTTCAAATTTCTACCAACCCTTCTGAGTTTGAAGCAGCTTGCTCCTCATGTATGGAAACTGGTGTGAGTCTTCATGAAGTTTGGGAGCTCCATGTTGGAAACATGACCTTACCTGGAGATTCGTAAAGTTTGCTGGAAAGTCATATTATCCACAGAAAGATATTGATATACCTGCTGTTAAAATCATTGCTTGCCAAAAGCACAGAAAACACAAGTCATCTCGGTGCCTGAATTTTTCTTTGAGTTGTTTTGTATGGTGTTAGCAACCTTGTTTGACTTGTATTCTGTTTTGCATTTTGTTGTGGCTTGTCTTTTGTCCTTTGACATGGTACACATAAGATTTAATCCTTAAGACATGCTGTACACAAAGTTCCACTTTATAAAGTTTCCTTCTACTATAATATTGTATTTAGCTTTAAAATAATTTAACATAATTATCAGACAAATAAGTCTTTATATGTAATAGAAATTGCTTTTTCACATTGTATTTCATTTTATTTCAATGGCTAGCATGAACAAGACGCAGGAGTGACAGATTCATTTAAATACCCTGGGAAAGAGAGGACATATTCCCTTCATCCTCTCATAGACTAGAAACTGGCAGTGAGTTTGTAGGATATCACACCTCATTCATTCCTCTTTCGTCACCAGTACTCAACTCAGCATTCAAGGTCTAAAATCTGCATTACTTCTACATCCTTGCCTCCAGAGCCACCTATGGTTTGGCTTCAATGTCATCTTGGATACTGTGACTAGCCTCAAGCTACTACCTTCTATAATAACTCTTTTGTTATGGCAATTTTAACTGTCAGAAGTATGAGGTAATCACACAGACATGGGCCCTGTATTTCAATAGCACAAGCAAAGGCACCCCAAGAGATCAAGCACCTTGGCAGTGCTAGAGGCTTCACAAGGCAGCTTTTCCAACGCTGGCCATCTTTGCTTTATTGTATCCAACATCTCCTTGTAGCTCACCATTTTCTTGAAGTTCCATTTATTGCCTAGAATGAGAGAGATGAAAATATTATGGTCACAATAGTATTAACTGGTGAGGGGCTGTAGCTCAACGCCAAAGCACATGCTTTGTGTGCAGGAGGTCCAGGTTAATCCCAAGTATCTCCAATGAGATGATCTTGGGTGGCAGCTGTTAGGAAAGAGCCAGTTTGGTGTAGTGGTTAAGTGCACGGACTCTAATCTGGGAGAACCGGGTTTGATTCCCCACTCCTCCACTTGGACTTGGCTGGATGACCTTGGGCAAGCCGTAGCTCTGATAAGAGCTGTTCTTGAAAAAAGAGCAGTTTCTGTCAAGAGCTCTCTCAGCTCCACCGACCTCCCAGGGTGTCTGTTGTGGGGAGGGGGAGGGAAAGGAGTTTGTAAGCCGCTCTGAGACTCCTTTGGGTAGTGAAGGGCGGGGTATAAATCCAATCTCTTCTTCTCTTCTTCTTCTCAGCACAAGACCAGAGAGCCTCTGCCAGTCAGACAGAGAGCCTGACGTAGAATAAGGCAACTTCATACATTCAACCATATGCACTGGTTAACAAGTCGGGTGGCAGTGATGAGGAGAGGAGGACCCAGACATTCTACAAAGCATAATTTGTAGTCAGAAAGAATTAAGCTCTGTAAAACAATGCAAAATTTGCATGTCTGATTAATTTTGTGTCAGATGCAGTGGCACTGGGGGCCTGCAGAAGAACAGCAGTGTGAGGTGGCATACGGAGCGGAGGAGCTGAATTGGGCATAGGCTCCATTCAGGTGAACGAGAGCTGTTTACACATCTCTTTCATTTCAACACAGCTTACGCGGGAGAAACTCATGGTGAATTCAGCCCTCATTATCTGAACCTGGGTTTAAACTTCAGTCTAACTACAGTATCTTCAAATGAGAAGTGCATAAAGCTCGTTAACAGTTTGTTTTAAATGTTTCAGCTGTCTTTATGATCAAACCTCCCAGAGTCACAAAACAGCATTTCCCTGCCACTAGCTATGCCAGCAGTTCCTACTTGCATCATCCCTTTCCAGATCAAAACCTCCTAAAGGTCACAAAAGCTTCTGAAGTTTGCAAGCTGACATTTCCTCACCATATTCTGAGAGACTGAAATGGAAACTTCCTATTTTAGCGCCAGTGGCTCCCTCAAGCCAAGCGCAGCTAGAAGCTGAAGTGCTCACCATCGAAGGGCATGTACTCTATGAAACGTACATCCAGGGGCTGCTTCTCTGTAAGAGCCACAAAATCCACCAGTTCATCTTCATTGAGGCCTCTCATAACCACACAATTCACCTAGAAGTGGGGGGGGAAAGACAGCTGACTGGCGCAAACATAGGCATGGAAACAACATCACCTTCCTCCCATCCCGATGAACATTATAACCAAAAAGGACAATTCTTAATGAGCTTTCTGGAAGGATAATAACAAAAAACTGGGTGTTGGGAATTAATTCTGGAATAGATAGAGAATCTACACTTACATCTGTTTCTCATTTTAGATTAAGGGACTAGTAATTCAACAAACAGAAAAAAAACAAATCACAGAAATATATTTAAACAAACATTACTGATTATTAGACAAGAGAATTAAAATACAAGGTCTAAAATAAGAATTTGTAAATTCCATAAAGTAAACATCAGACAGCATCTACAGACAATTCTATGTTCAGCCAGTAAGAATCTAGATTTCCTAGTAACCCATCTCCAATCCACTTCTTCCAGTGTTTAGCTAACATATGGTCCAACTGCAAACGCAAGGTCAGAAATCTAAAACAAGGTCTAAATGCTGACATCTCTCTCCACAATAATAGTAAATGTACTGGGGAAATTTTCAAGTTTGGTAAGATGGTGCAAATGCCTGTACTATATTTGCACACAGTTTTAAGTATGCTATCCTAAGACACATTCCCAAATACTGAGCCTGACATTGAACTGGAGGTGGGAAATGGAAAGCACAAAGCCTGATCCAAGCCATAAAAGCAGCCAGTGTACAACATGTACACACCAAAGGGAACGGAACAGTGAGAGTTGTAAACAGAGGGGGACTGCCTTATTAGAACCAAATCATTGGCCCATCTAGCTCAGTACTGTCTGCTCCAGCTGGCACTGGTTCTTCAAGGCCTCAGGCAGAGGTCTTTCCCAATCTCGCTACCAGATTAGCAGTAGCTGTCAATGCCAAGGATTGCATCTGGGATGTTCTGCAAGCTATGTCCTCTTTGACTGGGCAACAACTCCTCCTCGCTTTAAAAAAAAAAAAAAGGCACAGCCCTCATATTCCCAGATCAATCATGTTCATTCCAGTATTTCAAACACTCAAAATGCATATTTAAATGATCAGCATCCATCCATAATTCCTACTCTGTAAATGCTGCTTAGTTGCAAGGGAAAGGGGCAGAGAAAAGTTCCGTGCACAGATCTGTGATTAATAACTTTAGCCTGAAGACTGCAAACACGGACTCTCACCTTAAGAGGATCATATCCAAGTTCAATGGCTTTGTGGATCCCTTCCATTACCTTGTGGAATCCTAAAAGAATAATAATCACATGGGATATTTAAACAGACTTTAAAAAATGTTTTGTGGAACAGAGTCAGGATAATATTTAACAATTTTAATTTATCATACATCTATCATACATACATATGTATACATGTGTATTATAAAGAACAGCAAATACAATATTTAGTACTGCAAATACAATATACAATATTTAGTACTATAGAAATTATAACATATCTTTGGGAAAAGAAAAAGAATTGTAACTGTATCGATGGTTTATTATTCTCTTTTAAGTTTTTTTGTGTGTCATTACTGTTTGTTTCTATTTTTCAACAATAAAAGGTTTTTAAAACAGTGATCTTTTAAAACAGATCTTCTGAACAGTGATCTTTTGAACTGAACAATTGACATTGCCCTGCCCTACAAACTATATCACAAACTACTGGAAATCATATCTCCATTCAAAAAGCTGGTATGCTGTATGGCATGGGGCATGAGGCTGTCTGAAGCTCCTTGGGATCATAGAACCATCTGTGTAATTCTTTGGGTCCTGCCCATAGTTTCCAAGTACATGATTTTGCATAGTGCCCTTGCATATGTATAGAAAGGACCAAACAGGACTTCCAGTTTTTGGTGTCTCAATGGCGGACGTGTCCCTGGAGAGCTCCCGGGGACGTGATCTGCGTGCCAGTGGTTGGGAGGGGGCGTGATCGTACACACTCCCCCGGGACTCTAGTGTGGGGTCCCTAGCCATGGGACCCTAAAGGGTTGCCTCTCCTCTGGCATGATGCCGGAGAATTGAGGCTCCCTTCTGCCCCAACAGTCCCGCCGCTGTGCGTCCGCAATGGAACCCGGGCCGCTGACCGGGACAAGCGCGTGGAGGCTGAGCGAGTAACACGTACCTTTAGCGAGGTCCTCGGACAGACACGGATCCCTGGGCCGACACTGACTGTGAATCCGTGAAAGCAATAGCACCGAGATAAAAGCCGAAAGCCTCCCCCCGCCGAGGCATAAGCGAGCGGGGGAGGGAACTCCCCAAACACAAAGAAAAGACTGAGACATTTAAAGGGGGGAGACGGCATTAAAAGCAAAATGAAACTGTTTTAAAAACTTCACAAGAACTTTATAGGCATATGAGCGAACTTCAGAGACTTTTGGCAAACTATTTTAAAAGTAAACATCTTCAGATGGCGGGCAAAAGAACTGAGAAGGACAAACAAGCAAAAATCAAGCCTTCTTCAGGAAGCCCGAGCCCAGCTGGTCCGGTCAGCTGACCGGAAACTACCATAGACATTTCAAAGATGCTAGCAGACTCTTTGCACCCTCTGCTGGATCAAATGCCAAATATAAATCAGCAGCTGACAGCTTTAAACCAGAACTTTGCAGCTCAGCAGCTCCAGTTAAGCGAAATTAACAAAAAGACTGAGCAGACAGCTGAGACGGTGAAGGAGATGGATGCCAAGACCAAAAAGGTTCAAAAGCGTGTGCAGATGTTGGAAAAGAAGGGAACGACTGAAGAATCACAGCTTTTGCAACTACAAATGGAAAAGGCAAGTTTTGTCCTGAGATTCCAGGGACTTCCTGAAAATAAGGGGGAGAACCTGAAACAAGTACTGAGTGATGCCTTGGCCCCGATTGCAGATTTAAAAGCGGATTATATTCAAAGCGAGATGGATGTGGTTTATAGATCATATCCAGAATATATAAAGAAGAAAAATCTGCCGGGGGAGATAGTGGTCAGATTCTCTAAAAGGCATGTGAAGGATTTTATCCTGAAAGCAACATCAGGAACACCCCTAAAAATCAAAGGCAAGGAAATAAGGGTTCTAAAAGATATTCCATTTGAAATCAGGAAGAAGAGAAAGAAATTCAAAGACTTGGCAAGGTTCTTACAAATAAACAACATCCCCTATAGATGGCTGGTCCCCAAACGCTTGTCCTGGTGTGTGACCCTGAGTCAAACGCTGGGAACTCAGTGGCGGGACCGTTGGGGCAGGGAGTAGCCCCCCTTCACCGGCTGGTTGTTGGAGGAAGGGCTCTCCAAATGCCCCATGGCTAGGAGCCCAACGCCAGGGCTCCGGGAGGGGATGTGGATGATCACACCCCCTCCCATCCTCTGGTTCATGGCACGCATCTCTCAGAGCTCCGAGAAGCCATGGCGATCGTTAGGGTGCCAAAAACTGCAGCACCATGCAATTTATTTTCTTGTGGGGCATGAACACACACAAACTCTTCAGCCAGAATAATCAATGCATTCTCCATTCCCAAACAGTTTGTCAGCCCACAGACCTCTGAACCAAATGAAAAACAAACACAAGGACTCTGTTCTTTTCCTCTCACTGTCGGGGGGCCTGGGCAGGATGGGAAATCGGGGGGCCTTGGCAGTAAGTAAGGGGGGGCAGGCCCCAAGAGACCACACTGTAGCTACGGGCCCACAAATTTAATCAGTCCATCGTGGTATAATATATGTTCCCTTCCCCTAACATAAGGAAATATTTGGATCCAATCCTGAGTAAACAATAGTTAGAAAGCTTAAAGTTCTTTTCCTAGCCATTTTTTCAAAGATCCTCTTCAAACCTATTTCCCCAAGGGGAAAAAAAGGTGGTAACTTTTATCTTAAGAGTACAGGAAACATTTTTGACATAGATGTTCTTTAAACCTATTCACAGTAAGAAAAGTACACTTTGGAGAAGGAAAAAACAGCTGCCACGGCCTTTGGAAACTGCCCGATAGGATGAGATCAGCAAATCCTATCAAGGGATTATAGTTACATTGCCCTCACCTCCCCCCTGCAGCATCCACACGTCATGGGATAGCTTTGTGACTATTTGACCCCTTAGCCCATTTTAATCCCACCCAGTGCAGCATACATCATCCTCCCATCTTTCATTTTATTCTCACAATAACTTTGTTCTATAAGCAACAGAAAGTGGGTATGACTGGCCCAAGGTCACTCAACAAGCTTCCACAGCAAGGTGGATATCTGAACCTTGATCCTCCAAGACCACTATACCAAAATATTAACATATGAGCAGGCACCTATATGATTTGTGTTTCAAGAAATCTGTGGTACTGAACAGTACCTGAAGCCCCTGAATACATTCCATCTCAAAACCAGAGATCGAACATTTACAGTTAATTTTGTTTATCTTAGAAAACTAGCTACTGTGAGGAGATATTTGATGGCCTGTGATGTGGAACTTGTGTGCATATCAAAGGCACTGAGACTAATTACTATTAATTGTACTTCCATTCTATTTGCAGCATATACAGGGCGATCAAAGGCTGACAAGATGAGCCTCCGAGGCAGAACTTCTACCCTGCAGGGTGCCTGTTAAGTCAACAGAATGCTTTCCAATAGAGGAAGATCTGCATATGTGAAAATACAAGTGGACTCTCTGAACTCACTTGTGATAATTGTCCCTTTGTTACTGCTTATCCCTTTAGAACTGCAAGGTTGGGTGTATCATAGGGAACCAAGTAAGAAAATGGCACTCGATTGTTGGATACACGAAGAAGAGAAGAGAAAAGATTGGATTTATATCCTGCCTTACAAACTCCTTTCCCTTCCTCTCCCCATAACAGAGGTAGGTGGGGCTGAGAGAATGAGAGAACTGTCCTTGAGAGAACAGCTCTGACAGAACTATGGCTTGCCCAAGGTCATCCAGCAGTTGCAAATTGAGGAGTGGGGAACTCGGTTCTCTCAGATTAGAGTCCGCGCACTTAACCACTACACCAAACTCGCTCTCCAGTTCATAACGCTGTTATTCAATAATTATGAACCATGCTAAACGTGTCATTGTGTACTTTGTCAGCAAAAGGAACCTCTTTTTTGTGCATGTGCAGTAACGTTATACCATTGTAACACTGTTCTAAAAAAGGCTGGCTGTATCGTGGGGAACAGCATGGTTGCCACCATTTCAAAGTTCCCTCCGCTCCTCCTTAGATGCCAACTAAGAAAATGGCTAGCAAAGATTCCCACACAATCCTAATGAAAATAGTATTCTGTTTGCAATCGTCGAAGCGGATACCCCAATTCATAACAGTGTTATTCAATAATTATGTGACATGGAAACACTGCACATGTTTAGTTTCCATGATTATCAAATCAATTATATAATTCCATTATTTTCAGATGTTTAAGAGAGTGAATTGTTATCGAAAACACACCGGGAGCTATCAGGAAAGGGGGAGGGGGGAAATGAATAAACAACACAAGCACAATGCAACAAAACCTACCCACAAACAAAGGAAAGGAACTTCATGGACCAGTAATTGCACGGAGAAAGCTACATCAAACCTCACTGCTCATTTTGTCCCTGCGATATAACGCAGTGATATTATTAAGTTAAACAAAATCAGCATTGTAACACAATCAAAACTCCCCTTAAAAAAGTCCGTCTGTTGTTCAGGGGACTTGGGGGCGGGGAGTACATGCGCCACTGATGACACAAAAGGGGCGGTCGGAAACAACATTCAATTTCAGGAATCCCACACTTGAAAACTGCAAGTTAATACCCAAAAGAAAAGAAATCGTGGAAAAATGGATCTGGAAAATGCTGAAAAATGAGGCAGTAAATTTGGAGCTACTCCTGGAACAGTCAAAAATTGTCTGGGAAGTTTTAAAAACATTGATGATTTAAGAACGCTGATGCGGTGGTTTGCACGTGTGCAGAAATTGTCTCAGGCTCACTTCTCTAGAACTCTTAGCAAAGCCAATGCTGTGCTAGAAGGATTAACCCATTCTCTATCCCACAGGAAAGGAACACATCTGTGAGACACTGTTATTGGGGAGGAGGCAGAGAGAAAAACAGCAGAGATCCCCAAACTTCCCACCAGCACTAAGCCTCTGAATCCCAGAGCCAGAAGGCAACATCAGGGGAAGGCCATGGCCTCTATGCGCTGTTGTTGGCTGTGCAGAGGAACTGGTCAGCCACTGTATGAGGCAGGATGCTGGACTAGATGGACCATTGGTCTGACCCAGCAGGGCTCTTCTTATGTTCCTAACACGTAGAATAATCTTCAGTGCACCACAACTGTGCACTGAAATAAAAGTTTATTACGCTTTCGTCCTGTGCTTCTGAAAGTCTGTGACATAAGCTGCAAATCCTCGTATGATACTGTAAAGGTAAAGTTTATATATGGCAGCCAGAAGCATAACATACTATGTGACAAAAGCTCCGGCGTATGCTCAGAAGAAGAGCGTTCAGGGAGGAGAAAGACATTTTTTTTCCATCTCCTGAGTCCCTCTCTTATTTCTGCATTCAAGGATCAGCAGTGCTCAGGGCGCCTTATCAATAACTGTACTTACGGTTGCCAAGCTCCAGGTGGGGCCTGGCAATCTCCTGGAATGACAAGTGATCTCCAGACAATAGTGATCAGTTCCCCCGGGGGAAACGGCTGCTCTGGAGGGTGGATTCAATGGTACTATGCCCTGCTGAGCACCCCCCTTCCGAAGCCCCACCCCTCCCTAGCATCTGCCCCCCAAATCTCCAGGAATTTCCTGCCCCAGAACTGGCAGCTCTACGGTCCCATGTGCAATTACTACCTCGCTTTCTCAAAAGTTTTGGGAAGGCAACACATTTCAGCGGCTTCCAGACTCCAATCCACAAGTATTCATATAAATTTACAAAGCTCTTGGGTCAGAATTCTGTAACAGCAAAGCAGTTTGGAGTCCCTTGTGCTCGATTGCCAGTTCTATCCATTTAACCAAATTATGATCCTGTGTCTGGCAACATGTGCAGAATTACTTCCTTGAGCAGTGTACTCTGTGGAGTTGATGGGATATTATTAGATTTACCTGACTAGTATTTGAACATGATACATTTTCTGAATTTTAATACAATCAAATATGGACTGTCATCAAAAGATAAGTCTCTCCATCTATTCAAAGCTTCGCCTACACAGTACATTCCATATTTAGAATCAGCTAAATATAAACATAGTGAAAATGTGCAAACATCTTGAATTCATCAAAGTTATTTTTCTATTGACTAGCGTTCTTTTAAAAAACATGTTTGATTTAACTGGTACTGTTCTACCCTCTAGTGGCTACAGAAGGGTGTTACGTCAAAATTGCTCTCAAAAGTCTTAGAACAAAGTTAGAGTCCAGTGGCACCTTTAAGACCAACAAAGTTTATTCAAGGTATGAGCTTTCCTGTGCAAGGCACACTTTTTCAAATACATCGGACTGGCAGGGATTTAACAGCAAATTAACATATAACATGATGATGTTTAAGCTATGCAAAGTGAAAAACTAAATAACAGGTTAAGGTTATAAGGACAACAGTTGTAAAGCAATAAATATGTCAAATGAATGTCTAAAGGTGCCTTTTCTCATTGTGGGAAGTAACAGAGTCTTAATTCTCTCCCCTCAAGTGCAGAGGGCGCGTGAAGGGCACAACAGTATACTTTGAGCCGAATACAATATTGTCGGCAGACATCTATTCAGTATTCTAATATACTATTCTGAAAAAGAAATACAGTAAAATACAGAGGATTTATAGTCCTTCTTGTTGAGACTACATATGTGAGGTCTGAATGAGTTAACATATGTAATGGGATAAAAATCCAATATCCCTGTTGAGTCCTGGGGAGGTTTTTGTTCCAAGTGTTGTAATAACTTGTAATTCAGCATTTTCCCTTTCCATTCTGTTCCTAAAGTTCCTTTGTAATAAATTTGTAATACTTTGAGTTCATCCATTGTATATCCTGGAAGGTTAAAGTGTTCTCCTACAGGTTTCTCAATCTTGTGATTCCTGATGTCAGATTTGTGTCCATTTATCCTCTGGCACAGGGTTTGTCCTGTTTGTCCTATGTAGAGAACCGAAGGGCATTGTTGAAATTTAATGGCAAATGTTGCCCTGCAAGGCACTTAATGTGCTCTTACGGACTATATCACATAAGTGATAAAAATGGACTGTGCAAAGGTATGCTTAAGGGACTGTACTGCATGGTGACCCAATATGATGCCAGTTGAGACTGCACACCTGAGAGAAGAAACCCTTCCTTTTCCGTTGCTGTTCCAGTGGTTCTTCAAGGTTACCTGCCCTCTTACCTGTTGTGAGATGGACCAGTTCCCTGGTCTGCATAACGCCATGCCATGCGAAGGCACAAGGACAAAGAGCTCTAAACACCATAAGGAGCTCCCTCTGACACACACAGGCAACCCCCTCCTCCATCTACCTGCAAATCTGCACGTAACCAAGAGGGTTGCTTGGTTACACAGGGTTGCTTGGCAACTAATCGCTCGCCCACCAACAACCCAGCTAGGACCATCAAGAGACAATAGCCCTAGCTCAATGACTCATTTCCTCTTCATCCAGGTGCCAGTCCCCAGTCTAAGTTACTAGTTCTCAATATTGACCACTCCCTAGCTCCCCTCCCCTTTTCCTTCTACCCCAATAGTATGTTTTCAGGGACGGACTAACAGGAGGTGTGACAAGGGGATGTGGCCAGTTCAGCCTGCCCCCCCACTCTACCTTATAAAAGTTGATACCCGACCACATGCTATATCTCTCTACGACCCCTATCTAAGCATTATCCCTCGTATGTCCAGCTTGCTATCCCAATACCCTCCCTCCATCTTTGACTCTAGGTCTGCAGCCAGAGTCCCACGTGCTTCTGCCGATTCAGGACACATTCCTTATAGCCAACTCTCCTCTCCCTTCTTCCATTGGAACGGTTCACTCAGCAAGGACAGGTAACTATTGCCTAAACAACGAATACCCTGCTAATGCAAATGTGCTTATTATCTATCTTTATTTCCTAGAATCTGTATAAGAGTGTGTGCGTTTGTGTATTGTTTGAATGATGTCTCCTTCAGTAAAATACATCATTTTATACTGAATCCAGTCTCCGTGTCCATTATTGGTAACTACTGGAAAAGGTGGGACCTCTGTATACATCGGTGTTTGCTCCCAAATTTGCCTATTGCCAATTAATAATCATAACTTTCCTCATATCGATAAGAAATTAAGGCAATTTGGCTAACTAAGATACAATGCTAGAAGATGAGCAAGTGAATGAGACCCTGATGTTGATGTTGTTAGGTCCACTGATTGTGTTATCTGGGTGTATGCGGCAGCAAAGTTGGCATCTGGGTTTATTGCTAGGTCTGGTCAAAGTGTCCATGTTCAAATGAGATGTTGCAGTATTGTGGGTGAGGAGTTGTTTGAGAGAAGGGGGTTGTCTGTGCGCAAGAAAAGGTTTGCCCCCCTGTACTTGTGAAAGAGAACTGTCATTATCCACTAGAGGTTGTAAGTCATTGATGATGCATTGTACTATTTTGAGCTGAGAGCTGTATGTGACCACTAGTGGTATTCTGTTATTGTCTATTTTGGGCCTGTCTTCTAACAGGTTTTCTCTGGGTATAATTCTGGCTTTGTTAATCTGCTTCCTGACTTCATCAGGTGGATACTTTAGTTCCAAAAAGGTGTGTTGTTGATCCCTCAGGTGAGAATCTCAGTCTGTAGGATTGGAGCAGATGCATCTGTAGCATAGAGCCTGGCTATATACAACGGATCGTTTGGTATGTTTAGGATGGTAGCTGGAGGCATGTAGGTATGTATGTTGGTCAGTAGGTTTCCGGTATAAGGTGGTGTCTATGCATCCACTGTGTATTTTTATAGCAGTGTTCAGAAAACGTATTTCTTGCATGGATTGGTTCATTGTCAGGTTGATGGTGGGGTGAAAATCATTGAATGCCTGGTGGAATGTGTCCAGGGCTTCTTTACCATGTGTGCAGACAATAAAAATGTCATCAATGTAACGCAAATGTAAGAGTGGTATAAGTGGGTATGGAAAGGAAAATTTCTGAATTACAAGTTATTACAACACTTGGAACAAAAACCTCCCCAGGACTCAACAGGGATATTGGATTTTTATCCCATTACATATGCAAACTCATTTAGTCCTCACAAATGTATTCTCAACAAGGACTATAAATCCTCTGTATTTTACTGTATTTCTTTTTCAGAATAGTATATTAGAATACTGAATGGATGTCTCCTGACAACTTTACATCCAGCTAAAAATATACTACTAAGTGCCCTCCATGCGCCCTCTACACCTGCGGAGAGAGAATTAAGATTCTGTTACTTCCCACAATTAGAAAAAATACCTTTAGACATTAATCTGCTATTTTGACATATTTATTGCTTTACAGCTGTTGACCTTATAACCTTAACCTGTTATTTAGTTTTTCACTTTGCATAACTTAAACATCACAATGTTACATGTCAAGTTGCTGTTAAATCCCTTATAAGTTTAGAACCTCATCTACCATTCCAGTGTATTTGAAAAAGTGTGCCTTGCACATGAAAGCTCATACCTTGAATAAACCTTTGTTGGTCTTAAAGGTGCCACTGGACTCTAAGTTAGTTCTACTGCTTCAGACCAACACAGCTGGATCCCAAAAGTCTTGTTTCAGTTTTGCTGTTCATGTGATTTTGAAATATTAATCACACTCCCATGCTGCTCATCATTGCTATGAAAATATTATCTGATTTTTAACTGTAAACAGACATTTATGAGTAGAAAAAGGTTTACTTTACATCTATATAAATACCATTTAAGGCAAAACTAGATGTTATGGCAATTTAAGAGCTGAACTAAGCCATTTAAAATTTTTGCAAGGGCCCTGGGAGGGTGTTTTGGCACTTGAAAAGGCACATGGAAGAGAGGCTCTAGCAGGATCAGTACCTTGCAATATTTTTTAAACAGCAGAGTTCCACTCTAAAATGGCATTGGCTTCCACAGGTAGGATGTAATGTCTAGCTTGGCCCTTATATCACACTGAACAGTGACTGATAGACATTCACTGACATTTATAGGGATACCTTTAGATATCCTTAAGAAATTAAACTGGATCGGTTCTCAACACCTACAGTGGGGAAGTTACAGAAGGTGTTCTGCCATACGGGTTCTGAAACCAGGCACCATACATTGCTCTCATTTTTTATTAATAAATGGGGCCATTCATCAAAGCAATAAAAAGTCTTTGCTTGCTAACAGCAGCAAAGTTCAAGTGAATTACAGCTACATTTGTTTTGGCTGCCAAGAAAAATTATTCATACAATGACAAAGGTTTATTATAAATTGGATGAAGTTTCAACATCTCAAGTGGTACCTTTACATTTATGCTGAAGGGTTTTAAAAATTGTTTTAAAACTGATATTGATGTTGAGAAGTTTATTGTCATGGTCTATAGCTAAAACAAACTGAACAACCTTATCTCCTCTCAACTCAGATTGCCTTTGCCAAAAATGCTTCTTTCCCCCTCCCCAGTTGCTAGGACCCAACCCCACTTTTCCTGTCCTAACGTCTTGCAAAATGTTCCTAGTTCTTACCATTTAAAGGTTTCTACCATTCAGATCCTGATTATCTCTTCCTTTTTTGGGATTCTTTCATCTGTATGAATTTAGTCTAAGCTCTCTGGGACTCCTGCTTGATGTCCCTCCATTTATGTGAAACAGCCCCCCTCTTTGCAAAACTATGTCCCATAAATCCCTTTAAAGAGTCAAAACCTGTCACCTGCAGGCTACCACACAGTTCCACACCACCCACTGTCAAGGCACTCACCTAAACTTTCCCTTACTGACCTTTATATCATGCTTTCCTCTGCTCCATTTGTGTCTTGTGCATTCTGCCTACCACACTGACACTGCAAAGGATCACTCAACCAGAAAGACTGAGTAATCCTGTTTTTAGCCACATACATTCATCCTCATGCACTGGCTGCAATAAAGAAGAAATCTTGCTTGTGAAAGAGAAAGGAAGAGAGTATTAGAAGCTCTGGGTCAAGGGTACTCATTCCTCAAGTAGCCTTCACATTTCTCATTCCACATCACTGGGAAATCAGACTGGCATCCATGCAGGATATAAAGATAAAAACACTACACACAATATTATTGTAAAAAACTCAGCAAGGCTAGAACTGTACCTTTCCGACGTACAATGAATTCGTACTTGGCTGGGACCAATGTGTCCAAGCTAACGTTAATGGCATTCAGGCCAGCCTCCTTCAACCGGGGTAACAGTCGGGCCAAATTGATCCCATTGCTTGTGACAGCGATGGTTTGTAACCCTTCTAGCTTTCGCAGTTGAGCTGGAAAACACAAGAGTAACAAGAAAAGGAGTGCTGTGACAAATCACTTCTCCATACCCACCTGCTAGTAAGACCCTCTGAGCATAGTGGGGCTTATTTTCTTACTAAACATATCCAGGGATGGTTGTTAATTCTACGGAGTTAGATGAATAAGAAAGAAACAGGTTCTGGATGACACAAAACAACAAATTCAGGGAGGCTGAAACACAATTGACACCTGTTTAATTAGTTGGGGGAATTAGCAAAGGAGACAGAGCAAGAGACAGGTAACTGGGATTCTACACCTATATATACAAGGATTTCTCCCTTAAGAGAACGCTCAAACAGACCAGGCAGATGTTCAACTGGAAAGTTTTTTATTAAAAAATATACAGAAATGGGCAAAACGCATACATACAGACACGCACACACTAAAACACATACAAGAGCTAACTAAGGAAAGACAGGAAGGAAATGGGAAAGCTTTTTAGGGAAGTGTGATATTTACCAATCTTTAAGAGGTCTGTGGAAGCTGCAGAGCTAGAGAAAAATGGCCAACGTTTTCTCCGTGAAGAAAAGAAACCCACAAAGTGGGAGTGTATGTGGTCACACAGCACACACAGCTGGGGCAGCAGGATGATAGGGCAAAATGTACCCTTAGGCGGGGATGACATGTTGATCAGAAAACAATGACGAAATGGCTTAAGAGGAGTTAGGAAGAGAGGAAAAAGGCGTGAGAGGGCTTGATGGCTCCACAAATACTGGACAGGAAGGGTGACTGGAAAAGGTGAAAAGATTTAAGCACTGATTAATGGCAGCCTAATCAAGGGTAATGGGTACGGGGAAGTGAAGCTGGGGTGTTGTTGGGATTATGCTGAGTGAATCAATAGGTTCAGGGCGACCCATTGTTCTAAAGTCATGCATCTCTCCAGGGCAAGGAGGTGGGGATTAGCCAGCCAGCTGCTCTTGAGTTTTAAAATTATTTTCCTAGGCTGATGCCTGGCTGGTATCCATCTTGGTCCATTTTGGCGCAAGCAGTGCCCTGCACATCAAATATTGGGGTGCTATTAAGAGGGGTGTTTCTCTCTACCCTAAAACTGCCCCTCTGCAGGAGGAGAGGTCTGACTGCTAAGAACTGTTGATATTTAGGAGGCATATGAAGACAGTTTTATTTAGACGACTGCACTTGACTCATTTAGCTTTTATTTATTGGCAATCTTAATTAGAGTTTTAAAAGTCTGACATTTTATGTGCTTCCTAATTGTTGTTTTTTATTCATATTGGTTTTATTTTGTTTATAATTATTTTATTTATACTGTAAGCGGCCTTGAGTTCTGCAAGGGAGAAGGGTGGCGAACAGATGTTTTAAATGAAATAAATAAAATGATGTAGGCTTACATACCTGCCTTCAGAACATATTTTATTTATGTTATTTATAATCCGCCTTTCTCACAGGGACTCAAGGCAGATTACAAATAGTGGGTCAGTACAATCAACAAAATTGGACATTCAATAACCAATAGGGCTGCCAAATCCCCCCGGGGGGCGGATTTCCCCCCGCTTTGGAGGTCCAATTTCCGCCCCTGTGGAATCGGCCCCTGGGGGAAACCCCACCCCTGCGTGCACGTCACAGGAAAGTGACGTCGTGACGCCGGGCACACTGGGAGCGGGGCACAGCCATTTGAGGGGAAAACTCTATGTTTTCCACTCAAATG
>NW_015173186.1:370178-386396 GCF_001447785.1 Gekko japonicus | reverse complement strand
ATGCCAAAAGCCAGACCTCATGGCTCTACTTTCTGGCCCACATGCGACAAGTCACGTACTCAATGAAGTAGCTGGAGTTTGGGGTCAACTGACTGCAGGCGGGGTCTCCAAACTCCTAGCCAATCTATACACACACCTGATGTGCAGCTATGGCAACCAGAAATTGGCCACACATCCCTGCTACTCTGATTGGCCAAAGGCCAAGGCTAATCATGATTAGATTGGGGTATAATTGTTTGATCCCTATGGGAGTGAGTCTCTTGTTCTCGAGGCTCTTAGCTCTCTCCCTTCCTCCTCTTGCTGCCTGTTGAATTGCACCTGAAATGCTGTCTCGTGAGAAACAAAGACCTGCTTTGTGACTTGGAGCACAGGAGTGTGCAAAAATGGGATTTCCCTTCAAAATCCCTTGGACTATTCTGGACTCTGAATGTTCCTGAAGTGGTAACTATGTATCTTTACTGTGTAGTTAAGGCAAATCGCCATAGGTTTCTTATTATTTTTATAATCCTCAGTCTGTTGCTGTGCTCTGTACTGAATAAAGATCTGTCTTGTTACTAATTTTCTTTGATGTTGTAACTTGATTTCCAAGTCTGAGTCTTGTGCCTAAATGCTCACCATATATGCTACCATTGGAGAGTAAAAGTGTGCATCTCTGGAGTGAGTTGCTAAGGTGTTCTGTCCCAGATGCCAACTAAGGGTTTGGAATCTCTTCCCTTAGGAAAAGCAGGGACTAGTGAAAAGAGGTTCTGGTGGAAAATTGTTCTGAAAACCAGAGAGGGTATAGACCATCTCGTGGCTTGTTGTTTAATGTATTGAAAAGTACAGGATTCCCTCCCATCCATGGTCTGGCCTGGCCGGGCTAATCCTGTACAAGAATGGCAATTTACCATACAATCCAGCTAGACAAGGTGACTGCCACTTAACTGTGCCAGTACAGAGCCAGTCACACAGAAGTGTGGATTCAGCGGAAGCCACGTTGCCATTGTATTTAAAGATGGGCTCAGTAATTGCTTGTCATGGCAACACAGCCTGGGACACTACGAGAGAGAGAGAGAGACTTACATCTGAGGTTGCATTTCTCAGTGAGGGAGATCCTCAGGTAGTTGTGCTGGCGACCAAACTGGTCAGTCAAGAAAGCAGAGAAAGGGGCTGCATGTTCACTTAGGAATCCTTTTCTTTTTGTAATCTCCTGTATTTAAGACAAAGTTATGTTCACCTTTAAGATTAGATCATTTAGCAAAATTGTTCAATTCATAATCTTGTTCTCATAAAGAAAGCAATCATAAACCTAGGCTGTTTCATTTGCTTACCCTCCCCTGGCATTTTAAGTGCCAAGCCACTTCCTTGCCACAGTACAAACTATAACCTCAAAGATAATTCTGTGAAGTACAACTTGATGAGTAAGTAGCACAATGCAGCTTCTAGAGGAACACTCTTGCAAAGGTTTGCTGTCTTATAAGGAATTATATGAAATGTCACCCCCCTCAGTACGAATGCTAAACTCTAGAGCAGTATTAATATCCTGAACAAGCTTGTAGCCAACTCCTGCTATCCTTCCTAAGTGGGACCATCCCAAAACACACACGTGAAACAGCTAAACATGCAACAGAGGACATAATCTTATAACATTCTATAATGTAATAATGGCATTTATCACATGACTGTCACATGCATTTTCCCATATAATTGCATGACTAGAAACTAGCTGATGCCTTTGCACTGGGGATGGGCACGAACTGAACCACAAATCATGAATTTTGCCTTGTTAGTGGTTTGCAAACTGAAGTCTGTAATGGGTCTACCATCACAAACTTCCATGAACTTTTAAAGCAGTTCATAGTGATTTGTTGATAGAGCAAAAAGCAGGGGTTCAGAGCAATGCTCCCTCTAAGCTGTGGAGTCTTGTGAGCAAAAATCCGACTTGGTGAGCTACTGGCATTAAAGTTGTGAGCGACCTATTTGGCTGCTGCATAAATTAGCTTGCTCTGGAGTCATCCTTCCTGAGCCAAGATAAAAATGTCTGAGCCGGAGGCTAGAAAACTGTGAGCTAGCTCACACTAACTCAGCTTAGAGGGAACACTGGTTCAGAGTCCTTCTGAGTCCCTCTAAACCCCTGCATTCTGTTCCCTGTGAAAGCTGCAAAAACAGCTGAGCAGCGGGGAGGCACTTCCTGCCACTCAGCTGTTATTTGGGACTGCACAAGACAGCCAGAAACAGCAGAGCAGCAGGGAGCAAACTCTAAAGATACACTTTAGAATATCAAGCAGAGACACTCTAAGGAGCAATACCTAAGATAGTGGATACCTAGGATCTTGTGGATGCAAAACATGTACACTACTGTTAAGTTGTGCCGTGCTCAGGATATGCTACACCTTGAAATTTTACTTTGAAGTAATTTGAGGAAGTCATAGGAAGCGTTTCTGTTGTGTACCCAGGGAAGCCTGCGCACGCGGTTGAGTCCACACGTGGTCAGGCGAAGGGCCCGAGCTTTGTCTCCTAGACAATAGCTAGAACTGATCCTAGCACACACCTATCGGGAGGCTAGGATCCTAGAAGGGACCTATGGGTCTGGGGGTGCACTGTAAATACCCTATCACGAGTGTGTGTGTGTGTGTGAGTGAGTGGGTGTGGTGTGATTTGGGAATATAAGCCTGCCTGCAAGCCATCTAAATCATCTAAAGATCTTAATGTAACTAAATAAAGTATGACCTGTAATCACTCTCCAACGCACCAGTCTCAGTATTTTATAGTTTCTATCGAGATTTGGATTCCAACACCCACTTATCCATTCAACTTAATTAGGGTCTAAAGATCCTTCACAGGTAGTTGTAACTTCAAAAAACTTTCAGTTAATGACCTCAAGAGCTTCACCTGTAAGGAGTGCCTTGCTTTTGAATCTGATCAAGAATCTGAAAAGTGTGCAAACAAAAAACAAAGGTAATTTCTGCCCCCTGCATTTTCCTGAAGCATGTGTTAATCAGAATTATACTTCTTCCTAACAAAGAAATGTCATTCAGCTAATAGTTGTTAGTAGAACAAACCCCATTAGTTTGTCTAATCCTTTTCAAAACCCATTAAAGCTAATGAGGGCCTACTGGGACAGATGCTAGGATACACATAAACAAATAACACATATATTGTATGGCTATGAATTCCACAAAGTAATTATGAGCTGGATAACATGTCTGTTTCTTTAACTATTTTGTATTAGTTACGCTGAAGAAGCAATATATTGTGTAAAAAAATCCAAGGGAAGAATAAGTGAGGTTATTTACTCAAGGAAAGGCATACATAATTCTTTTCTGTCTCTGAAAGTTTTTCATATGCCATCCTCTTTCAAATCATTTGCATTAGGAACCTATTACAATAAAAGTTTGGTTATCTGATACTTATGGGGACTGGGAGTTGCCAGTTAATCAAATGTGTCTACATACTCAAGCTTATTGCTCTGTTCCACCCCCTACCCAGAAGACTATGAAGCAGCCAAAGCCACCCCCCATTGGGAATGCCATCGCAAAATCCTTCCCCCTAAGCCCACAGAGTGGATAAACAGGTTGGGCCATTTAGGAAACCTTCAGAAGAGCTGGCTTTTGACAGCTCAAGACAGACTGAACAGAAAGGAGGCACCCGAGGATGGTATCAGGAGGCAGTGGCGGCCGTCAGAAGCCTAGCAATGGCTGGGGGCATGAAACTAACTAGCTGGAGAGGCTGGAATGAGGTGCGTACACAGTGGTATGGTAGCTCAGTGGGAAGAGCTTGCCTTCTGGGTGATGCTGGTGAACTGAAGGCTTTTATCAGCATGCTCAACTTGCTCCTGATTTTCTTGGCAGTTGATTCACAAGCACTGGGATCAGTTTGGGGACAGTTCTTCTATGCATCTGCCCTCCAGTTGCCCAACTGCATTTTCACAGTTATGCAGGCGGTCTCCCCCCCCCCTCAATGCCTTAAATAATCAGGATTTTCAAGAGAGGGAGCTGTCATAACTGGTTGCATCATAGCAAAAAAACCCAACCCTTTATTTTTAATGCATATGTATATTGATATAGCATTGTAATGATAAGTTCAATACGTTCTCTGAATCCCCAGCTTCCCCAGCCCCTTTGTGCTCTGAACAAATACCAACACACATGAAACTGAATCAGACCACTGGTCCATCAAGGTCAGTATTGTCTACTCAGATTAGCAGCGACTCTCCAGGGTCTCAGGCAGAGGTCTTTCACATCACCAGCTGGTCCTTTTAACTAGAGATGTTGGGTATTGGATCTGGGACCTTCTGCATGCCAAGCAGATGCTCTACCACTGAGCCACAGCCCCTCTCCCTTCAGTGCACTCCTTTTAAAAATGTTGTTCACTGGATTAGGAAAGCATTACAGGGAGTCTTACTAGCATCAGTTCAGCTGCTTTAATTTCCAAGGAGATCCTGATAATAAGCTTTTCCTAATTTTAGACTTAGATAATTTTATATTTGCATTTGACTGCAGAGTCAGTATGACAACAACAGCTGTAGGTATCCTTATCAAAGTAGGGGCTGTTCTGTCATCAGCAGTAATTCAACACTGAGTAATTTAAGGAAACACTGAGCCAGATCCCACGGTTTGCAGACAAAAGGACTGTGGATCTTTCTCAAGCTTCCCTCTACCCAGCAGTCCTTTCCAACCACAGAAAAGTTTATTCCCAGAGTTATGGCACTCAAGTAATCACACAGGTTCAGAGGCAGCAGGGACAACATGGTGAAATTCCCCTCTCCTCTCTCTTCCACTGAGGTGGTGATTTCATCTCTTTCCCCTCCCAACTAAAGTCTCCTAAACTCACATGGCTATTAGACTCCGGGAGTAAAGTTTACCAGGGTTAGAGAGGACCAACAGGGGAAGGGAATGGTTTGTGAATGATGGTGCCTTCTACTGACAGCTCACATGAGCCAATCCATTGTAGTGCAGGCAGATATTTCACTTGTTCAGAACCCGTCAGATAAATCAGCAAAGAAAATGGAAAGTGATTCGTTTCAGTGGACTCTGAAGAGCAGACAGGCTTAGCTTCATCACTGCTTGTTCCAGGTTACACTTGTGCTGCTGCCTATCGTATTCGTATGCAGCAAAGGCATTCCAATTTCATGTTCCTCTCAGCATACACTCAGAATACCTATTGAGAGATGGCTTTAAATTCACAGGCATCATTCTCCTAACATAAGGATATTATGAAGGACAAATCTATCAGGCTTGATTGTATTCTGCAGCAAAATTCTTTCAGTGGGATGATTCTACCAAGGATGGAAGAAAGATTTATCATCACTTGTTCTGAATTGAAGGATACACTCATGCAATCCTTAGTTCGTGTCTGTCTGTCCTGTTTGGGTCTGCACTCAGAAGATTATTATTATTTATCATAGGGCAGAGTTACACACAGGAAACATATAATTATATAAAATATGTAACCAAAGTTGATACAACAGGTATGCAGACCGACTGGGCAATCCCCTAAATACAAAAAATCTAAATTTTCAATCCACTCCATTGTAGTTTGCTTATGCCAATGGCATGGAGATTGCAGTAAGGCACATATCAGTTCATAGAACTGAGGAAATACTGACTAGGGACTTCAACATTTTGGCTGACTACTACCGTAAATGGTGGCTTATCCCAAGTCCAGAAAAAAACAGAAGGCTCTTGTTTCCATTTCAATAGCAATCCTGCCAACTGTGAACTGAATATGTTATGGCACCTGACTTACATCCATACAGCTAAATATCTTGGCCTTACCCTAGACAGGACCTTGAGCTATGAACAGCATCTTACCAATGTAGCAGAGAAAATACACAGACACTCAGAAAAAAATATTTAGCTACACGGTTCTAAAATGCATAGCGCTCTTCTTGTTGTCAGATGTGCTTTTCCCACTTAAAAAAAAACCTATCACAGAACAAGGTGGCAGAAGAGAAAGGCAATGAGGCTACTTCAAGTGTGCAATCTGTGAATTTGCTGCTAGGAGGAGTAAACACGCGGACATCTCTTTTCCCTCACTGTGAAGGTTTATTCACTTTAAATTGCAACGGCCTATTTGTACAGGATAGTCTCTGCAAATTTTTAATCTCGGCTAGCACCTGAAAACATGTTATCATTTGAACTGCTAAGAGCTGTGTCATCCTGACATGGATCGTTTGTAAGATTTATATGAAATTAAACACAAACTGTTCAGTACAGAACAGCTATTTTTTGCCCTATGGATGATTGCGAAATCCCATCAGGATAGATTTCACAACTGAATCTTAGTGCCCTCCCCTTGAACCGTCTCTTTGGACAAAGTCTGCCTTACGCAAGTTTCAAAGAACAGCCCAAGGCAGGTTTGGGGGAGGGGGGAAGTTCTCCTCCCTAACGACATATCCAAAAAGCTTTTCAAGTACCATGGGTTGCACTTCTGTGGCCCCAGAAAAATCATATATGTTACAACACAGAAAATACCCTTTTAAGTTAGCCCTTTGTTGGAATGCATAAATGTTTAGAGGTGTGTTCCCCCCAATAGGTCGGCACACCCTAGTTCTGAATAGGGTTATTTCCCTTTTGCAATACATAAATGCATGATTCCTTCTGAAATCTCAGATTAAGGAGCCTGCACCCACAGAGCTGTAAAAAAATTATCTAGCGTTCATGGTCCAGAGGGGAAATGCAAAAAAGAGTTCTCTTTACTTTTTAGTTCTGCTCTCAAAGTTTCACAAAAATTAATCACAGCAGTGTCAGACTGAAACCCAAAGAGAGAATGGATCTTAGCTGGGGCAGCACTTCAGAAAACCATTTATCCCTATTTTGCAAATGCTTTCAAATTACCCACTGAACCTTGTCCAGTAATCTGTATCATGAGAAAGAGGAAGTTATAAACCCAATTTATAATTACACAGTAGCTCCCATTACACAAAATTAATGGCTGGATTTTAATAGCACCCTAGCTGGGAATTTTAACAGCAAGTAATAAGAATTAGAAACCATAGAGTTATTGACACACACCCTGCAAACAATTAATCAGTTGAAACGGAATTCTATTCTGAGGACAAAGCTCAGGAGAAATATGCTGCCTTTATAACATCACTCTTGATTCTAGTGTACCTTTTGAGTGAGCCCGACCGCTTCAGCCTCCTTGACATCCAGCAAATAAAATATCATTTTTCTTTGGGACATCTACAGCTATTCTTGCAATCTTCCACGACAGGTATCAAATTCACATCCTTCAAGCACTCCTTGCAAAGTTACAGAAAATCTCAGGCTATTGTCCCCAAAATGTCACTATTAACCCTTATGAGGGCCGCTGCTTATTTGCTAAGTATTGAGCTGCTCTACATGATTCCATGGGAAGCTTTGACCATCTTACAGATTCCACAGTAGGGAGAACAATACCACAGGTCAGCAGGAGTGATCAATGAGTCCTTTTTTAAAATTTATTAACTACTTTTCTTATGCCATGCCAGTGTCTAATGGAATATATCATAGGGAAATGACAGATCAAAGACCAACTTTTCAAGGCATGTGGCTGGTCTTGATTTAAACTCCATCAAGTTCAAGTACATGCATCTTTTAAATCAGATTCATATTACCTTGCCCTGACCTGGATAGCCCAAGCAAACCCGATCTCAGAAGCTAAGCAGAGTTGACTCTGACAAGTACTTGGATGGGAGACCTCCTTGGAATACTGGCAATCAAAAGGACAGAGGCAGGCTTTATTCAGCCACCTCTCTGAATATCCTCCAGGCCCTCAGTAGGGGTCAGTCACCAGAGGTTGCCATGACTTCCAGGTGCACACACACTCGCACGCACACACACACACATATTAAAAAATATCAAAACAAAGAGATCCATATCCAGGGCTCTTTTTGTAGAAAAAGCCCAGCAGGAACTCATTAGCATAATAGGCCACACCCAACAGCAGAAACTCATTAGCATATTAGGCCACACCCCTGACGGCACAGCTCATTAGCGCATTAGGCCGCACCCCCAAGCTACCAGAAGTGTGGTCATCCAGCCACACCCACCTTTTGCTTCTTATTCTATTTACCTTGTTTGTTGTCAAAACCCAGGCCTTTTTTTGTAGCAGGAACTTCTTTGCATGTTAGGCCACACACCCCTAATGTAGCCAATCCTAATGAGTTTCTGCTGTGGGGTGTGGCCTATTATACTAATGAGTTCCTGCTGGGCGTGGCCAACTCGGGAGCCAGCCGGAACTCCGTTCCTGCGCGTTCCTGCCCCAAAATAGCCCCGTCTTTCCCACATATATTACAATAGGACTCCTGTTTTATCACAGATTTGTGAATGCAAAGAAGTTTTGATCACCCAGAAGGCCCAAGGAGATGGACTGCAGATATCAGTAGTTCCAATGCAGAGGCAGGACAAAATGAACCATAGTAGCATTCACCTAGTTACCAGATTCTGAAAGAGGAAAAGAATGAATGCTTTGCACATTGTTTTAGCACACTCCTGAAGATCCCTGTGGCCCTTTGTAAATGGTGCTTGTACAAACACACACATGAAGCTGCATTATCCATCGTCAGACCATTGGTCTATCAAGGTCTGTACCATCTACCCTCGAGTGTCTGAAGCTCAGGTCTTTCATGTCATCTACTTTTAGATGGAGATGCCATGGGTTGAAGCTGGGAACTTCTGCAAGCCGAGCAGATGCTCTACCACCAGTGCGCCACATCCCTTCTCCAGAACAATGGATGTCATCTTTGTTCCAAAGGCAGCCTTGGTAATGATTAATGAACATTTTAGTGTATTTGACATAAATCACAAGTTATTAAACTGCTAGTGGCTGCCTTGCTTTGAAGAAATTAAGCCTTAGGACAATTGCTAGATAAAGAGTCTAAAAAACTGGTGATTCAATTAACTGTCTGCTTTCATCTCATATTTTGCCTCAGTAGAATAGCTTGGCAAGTAGCTATCAGCTCAATATATAACGCCCATGCCTGAGGAAATACCTGTTTTAAAACTACCCGAGCAATTCTATTACTGAAGAGTACAAATACATGGGGAAAATTTTCTTCCCTGTCGCTGCCTCCCATTGTTCATCCTTTTCAGCTCTTTCTGATGCTCAACAACCACACCTGCAAAAGCCAAGTCCTTACAAAGTAACCCTGAAGATCTAGTTTCAAAAAAACTCAAGCAGGATCAAGAAAAGTGAACCAACTGCTTGAAAAGAGATGTTTTCGAGGCTGTGGGGCTTCTCATGGATATACTGTTTCAGCTCCAAACTCTGCTGGCTTTTTGCTTCAACTGTATGACAGCAATGGTTTTTAACAGTTTTAATAGCTAGTATTAACAACTATCTGCCTTACAAACTGCGTCCGCTCCCCTCCTCCCATTGTTAACAGTTAATTTTTAATTACAAATTGGGGGGCTAAAACTGTATTACAGTGCCATGTCGGGGTCTGGGTTAAGTTTAATTAGATTGGTATTTTAGACTATTTATTTTTATTATATGTTTTTTATAGCTGTGTTGTGAATTGCCCTGAGCCCATTTGTGGGGAGGGCGGTATAAAGACTAACAAATAAATAAGTAAATAAATAAATAATTCAATCAAACTAGCATTAACTTGAAACCCCAAAGACAAAATACGTTCATGATTTTCTGTCCACAGATCATCAGGATTATTCCGTAGGCACCCATAAAAATGCATGCAAAACCACCTTGGTAGAGAGGAATAGAATTAAGTCAACAGGACACACATTTCAAATGACAAAAAAATATATATATCATAGGCTTGCATTGCAGTGAGGTAGACTTGGCTCTTGCAGTTTAACCCCATGCGTCCTCCACAGAGCTCGGGGCAGGGTATATTTGACTAGGTGCTTTGGTAATTTTGAAGGAAAGACCAGACGGTTAGACAATATGACTTTGATCAAAATGTCTATATATTCTCCTTAGATTTTTGCTGTTGTTTTGATTCATTTACACACAAATGCCAGCTCAGTTTCCCTGCAATCCCAAACTTTCATCACAACTCATTTTTACTATTTCCCAACCATGCATGGAATCAAAGGCAAAATAAATCTAGCAGAGTCCACCAGAATACACAGAAGGCCAACTTTCTCGCAACATCTCTTGTGCTCAGTGAAGGACACCAAGCTAATATAGCATCATGTAGTAGTTAGTGTTGGGTTGTGACATAACAATTAGAAATGAAGTGAATTACACAAATATAGAAGCTTTCTAATGAAGGCATTGTTGTTGAGAGAGTCAACTTACTAATCATGTAGCAGCTTAAAAATCACTCTGCAAATCTAGTTTAAGAACACTTCATCTTTTAAAAAAATATTGAACATTTACCATGTGACAGAACGAGATCAGTAAGTCACATGTCAGCTCTGATTATTCTCTCATGTCAAGTTCTATTTTTACAGAACAGCAGAGACAGAAAAGAGTTAATTCTGTTCTCCACTGCAACACACAGAAGCAACATTGATTTCATCTCCTCATATTTTAGATTTTTGAAGCGCTGTCAACTGGCCAAATCCCATATTTTAGTCAACCATTCAACCTTTTCCATACAGACCTGCAATTTCCAATCTACAAACCACCAAAGGATTTAATACGAGTTCTTGATTTTGTTTTTGAACTGCACTTACATAGTTTAACAGGAAGATTGGGGGGCGGGATCAATAGGTAGAACTTTTAACAGGGTATTAGCAATCATTTCCCACAAGTTTTGGACCTCAGTACACCACCACATATTGTGGAAATCAGCATTCCTTTCCTGACTAAACATTCTCCAGAACTCTTTTGACAAATCACTGCTAATTTATAAGATGCTGTTGACTGGCTCTCTTGGAGCAATTTCACTAATTTGTAAGCAGAGAACTGTGAGCCTCTCATACACCAAAGTTTCTCTGTTTCCAGGTTAACAGATCAATTTGCCATGTTTTTACATGTAGTTCACATGGTACACTGTCAAACACCCCCCATCAGGTCACAGCTAACTTATGGCAACCTCATGGCATTTTCAAGGCAAGAGATGTCTGGAGGTGGTTAGCCATTGCCTGACTCTGCATTGCAACCCTGGGCTTCCTGGTCATCTTCTATCCAAATACTAACCAGGGCTCACCCTTCTTAGCTTCTGAGGTTGGGCTAGCCTGGGTTATCCAGGTCAGGACTTGCCAAGAGCTAGACTATTAAATTTCATCACCACTCTCAATATTCTACGGTTTTTAGCTGGGGTAATATAAATGGTTTTTAATAGAAGATAGTGAAAGTTTATGCTTTTATTTCTAACAGAGACGTCAACGTAAGGAACTACCTTATTACGGCTTATCAATTTTTGTAACATGAAGCCTGGGCTTGTCCCAAGCATTCTAATATTTATTTATTTAATTGATTGACTGATTTGATTTGTACCCTGCCCTCCCTGCCAAAGCAGGCTCAGGGTGGCTTACACAAAATTGCAACAATAAATAACAGATTAAAACATCGATATAAATATCCTCATAAAACAAAATTACTAAAAACTATTTATATGACGATGGCAGTGCAATAGTAGCAGTAAACATATAGATTACAGTCAGCAAATGATTTTTTTGCCAGCAGGCTCAGGCTGGATGGTGGTGTTGGGCACAGGGTCTTAGATTATTAGGTGCGGCTCCTTACCCTAAAGGCCTGGTGGAAGAGCTCCGTTTTACAGGCCCTGTGGAACTGTAAAAGGTCCTGCAGGGCTCTGATCTCTTCCAGGAGCTCATTCCACCAGGTTGGAGCCGCCACTGAAAAGGCCCTGGTCCTAGTTGATGCCAGCCTGGTGTCCTTGGGGCCAGGGAGGGCCAAGCATTTTGAGACCCTGACCATAGCGCTCTCTGGGGAACATGTGGGGAAAGTCAGTCCCTCAAGTAAGTAGGTCCCTGACCATAAAGGGCTTTAAGCACCAGCACCTTGAAGCAAATTCAGTACGCTATAGGTAGCCAGTACAGTGCTTTTAGCACAGGCTGGATGTGCTCCTGCATGGGGAGGTCCAGCAGCAGCCTGGCTGCCGTGTTCTGCACCAGCTGAAGCTTCTGGATTTGGGTCAAGGACAGCTCCATGTAGAGAGCATTACAGTAGTCCAGTTTCGAGGTGACCATCACATGGATCACTGTCGCCAAGTTGCTGCCTTCGAGGAAGGGAACCAGCTACTTGATCAGCCGAAGGTAATAAAAGGCTGACTTAGCAGTGGCTGCCACTTGGGCCTCCATTGTTAAGGAGGCATCCAGGAGCACTCCCAAACTCCTAACCTCCAATGCTGGTACCAAAGGCGCCCAAATCGAAGGACAGGAGTGGAATCCCTAACCCCGGGCTACCCTGACTCAGGCACAGGGCCTCTGTCTGATATAGCTGACACAGATTCCGCATCTTTCACTGCAGATACTAATTGGGTTACAAATAGTTAAAGATTACTGCTGAATATTCTTAAAATGTTGTTATTACCTTTTGATTTCTTATCTGATTTCTTAAACTATAGTCATGCATACAAAGGTATTTACACAAGAACTTGCACCATCCAAATCAGGGCCAATAATGACAAATAACTGATTTTGATCAAGCACATTTTTCTTCAGGGGCAGCAATATGATCTCATGTCTAAGACCAACAGTTATGAGCTAGCTGCTTTGCGGATCTCAAGTTTCTCAGTCCAGAAGCCAACATTACATCTTGTAGGACAAGTTTAGAGTCCAGTGGCACCTTTAAGACCAACAAAGTATGAGCTTCCGTGTGCATGAAGTGTGCCTTCACTCCTGCTAACAACTGCCAAGTTAACGATAGCGGCGAAGTGGAAATCCACAGAACCTCCAACGATATCCACGTGGCATGATAAGGTATGGGAGCAATTTGTCATGGCAAAAATCAACAATCTAAGTCAGAGGGCCCATGCGTCAGATGACACACCAAATGTGAAATTCAAGAGATATTGGACGCCGGTGATGAACTACCTAACTAGGCATGAGATACTACCGTCGAACCAGGCTTATCATAGGTGGCTATTTTTATAATCAACTGGCGATTTCAGTTTCCGACCTCGGGACGCTTACCCATTTCACCCTGGTCGATTAGGAGCAGTAACGGAGGGAAATAAGGTTGGAGGGTAGTCTTTGAAGGCCTAGAGGTTAAAATGTTTATACGGTTATGCACCCAGAACTAGAGTACGCAATTATCTTCGCTTATGGATGACTATTTATGCTTTCTGTATGGTTGCTACCCCCTGATGTTTATATTTGAGTGTACTTTCATGTAAAACAATAAAAACAATTAAAAAAAAAAAGTGTGCCTTGCACATAGAAGCTCATACCTTGAATAAACCTTTGTTGGTCTTAAAGGTGCCACTGGACTCTAAATTTGTTATGCTGCTTCAGACCAACACAGCTGACCACCTGGATCTATCTTGGATGACAGTTATTCAATCATCATTTAACTGTCTTGTTGGCCCTGGAAGGGCAGAAAAACAGGGTGCAAATTCTGTAAGTAAGAAAGATCAGTCACTTTTCCCACCATTAATACTAGCCTTGGGTGCAACCAATGTCCAAATGCAAATTTACCAGGGTCATGATCAGTGTTCCCTCTAAGCTGAGTTAGTGTGAGCTAGCTCACAGTTTTTTAGCCTCCGGCTCACACATTTTTGCCTTAGCTCAGGAAGGAGGGCTCCAGAGCAGACTAATTTATGCCGTAGCCAAATCGCTCGCTCACAACTTGAATGCCAGGAGCTCACAGAGGAGAATTTTTGCTCACAATACTCCGTAGCTTTGAGGGAACATTGGTCATGATGCAGAGGGTGTGCATGTGTGTTAATGCTTTCTGTCATGCCAGTTTCCCAGCCTCAGTCACCATCATACAGTTGCTGTTGCCCCATCAGGCAGGGTAGGTCCCATAGAGTTCAATAGTGGGGAAAAGACTCATTATACGGACTGATACTGACCCCCCCCCTCATTGTTGCTATTAACCCTGAATAAAAAGTGGGAGATGCATTCACATTTCTCAATATCACTTTTAGTTGGGCTTTACTTTTTACACCAATGTCTAAAAATGTCATGTGGAAATGTCCGAAACAATGTAATGCAGGCACAGCCATCAGAGAGCTGGCTGTACACCTGACAGAAAAACTACTCTGATGTGGGAAACAGCTCCAAAAAGAGTTTTTCATGTTACTGTAGAGAAACGCAGTATCAGCTATAGGCTTATTACTTTTGAATAACTTGTACTTTCATTACACTTATGTGGTTGTATTTCTCTGTGTACTGCTACTTTTCTGTGCTCTTCAAGCCTCTCCCCATGACCATCTTGTTTTTATTCACTCTGAAACACAGGGTTTTGATACTTTCAGCTCCCAGCAGCTCTTGAAAGACCTGTGTATTACACCACACCTTATTACTCTGTGCATATTTGCTTTATTTCACATTGACTGAGGCCAGTTTGGTGTAGTGGTTAAGAGTGCAGACTCTAACCTGGGAGAACCGGGTTTGATTCCCCACTCCTCCACTTGCACCTGCTGATGTGACCTTGGGTCAGTCACAAGCTCTGGCACAGCTGTTCCTGAAAAAGCAGTTTGTGTCAGAGTTCTCTCAGCCCCACCACCTCACAGGGTGTCTGTTGTGGGGAGGGGAAGGGAAAGGAGATTGTAAGACGCTCTGAGACTCCAAGTGAAGGGCGGGGTATAAATCCAATCTCTTTTCTTCTTCTGCTAAAGTTATCTGAATCTGTAACTTAGTGCCTCAGTGGCACCTATAGATAGCCAAATTCCTAAAGTGGAAAAAGTAGCTTTCTCTGGGAGATGAACTTCACACCCTTCCAACTTGCCGCAAGGAGATATTTCACAACAGACTTCACACCTGACATCTGGCATACTCTGTATATCAAGAATAAATGCTTTCATGGCACATTGGGGAAAGATTAAAAAGTTGTGCAACAACCAGACAGTTCTTTCTCTGTATTTTCCCCCTCCTTGAAGTACAATCTTGGCTCAAACTGCAGATATAAGCAGAAAACAAACACTTGGCCTCCAACTATTAATATTATCTACACCATCTTGTTAGTTAACATAATTTATTACTGCCACTCACAACACACTATGAAACTGACAAACTGAGGTTCTTACATCTATGGTATCTCCAGTTTCACACTTTTCAAAATACATCTGAATGTATTTTAACCACCAGTCACTCTACAAAGCAAATGTCTCATACTAGTATTCACAGCAAAACATTTGCTTATATGCAATACAGCTAACATCAATTTGTGGATTTCACTGAAAGTGTTGCAAACAAACAATGGTGCTTTGACTCTAAAAAAAGTATTGCTTTACATAACACAAACTTTTAGCCCCTCCTCTCTTCTGCATTTCAATCAGTAATCTCCTTCTAATTTATGTAGATTGCAATTTGATGTGACAATAGTACAAAAATGGTTCGATCTCAGAATCCATTTTAGAAGCCAAAAGCTCATATTAGTATGTAGAAGAAACTGCCTCTGAACATGGGCAGAGTATGATTCCTTCTCCAACTCATCTAGGATTAGGAGGGCAACACTTTCAGATGACAAGATGAGACTTTCAGCTGCGTTTCAGCCCCCATACCTCTTTTGCAAACATCATCCACGCTGCTCCAGCAACTAACTTACACAGTTCAAGGCATACTAACTAAACTGCAATTCCGCCATCAGCCTTCCTTCCCTACCTTCCTACGCAGCACGCAAAGCTCCAACTGCCCAAGAAAGTTTAACCTAAGCCGCAAAGGGGCCCTCCACCCGCCCCCCTTTCCTCACCTCAGCCGAGGCGGAGGGAACTCGAAGCGCCTGCTGCTGCTGCTGCCTCACAGGCACCCCGGAACGGCAGCCTCTGATGCCAAGCTGGCCTCGGAAGAGGGTTCGCAGGAGTAAACACCGGCGCCCCTGGGGAGCTGCCGCGGCGGCTGCCATGAGTCCTGACAAGCCCCCGATGTTCTGACACCTTCGCCAAACAGCAACACGGGAATGCCAGCCGGCTGGAGTAACGTGAGCAGAGGGGGAGGGTCGCCCTCAGCCAATAGGAATCCTCCGCCGGCAGGACTCTTCGCCAAGCATTTTGGGATTTGTAGTCGATTTGCCGCTGAGAAGGCCTCTAGAGTACTTCCGCAGTTGGATCGTCTCAGTTATTCCTAGCTCCTTTTGCTATTTTTGAACAAGCAGGATTGATTGGGGATAGGGTTACCAGCCCTGCTGGTTTGGCGGGGGTTGCCCAATTTGGAGGGGCTC
>NW_015173186.1:366418-369750 GCF_001447785.1 Gekko japonicus | reverse complement strand
TCTTAGAGGGGCTACTGTAGGAGGATTGGCTACATTAGGGGTGTGTTGCCTAATATGCAAAGGAGTTCCTGCTACACAAAGAGCCCTCCCTTATGGATCACTGCCTTGATGTGCCAAAGGAACTAGAATGCTAAAGTAAGGAGTCAAAAGGTAACCGGAATAACAGAAAAGTTTGGCCTTGGAGAACTAAATGAAGCAGGGCAAAGGCTAACAGAGTTTTGTCAAGAGAACATGCTGGTGATAGCAAACACCCTCTTCCAACAACCTAAGAGGCAACTCTACACATGGACATCACTAGATAGGCAACACCGAAATCAGATTGATTACATTGTTTGCAGTCAAAGATGGAGAAGCTCTATACAGTCAGTAAAAACAAGACCTGGAGCTGACTGTGGCTCAGATCATGAGCTGCTCATGGCAAAATTCAGACTTAACCTGAAGAAAGTTGGGAAAACCACTAGGACATTCAGGTTTGACCTAGATTACATCCCTGATGAATATACAGTGGAAGTGAAGAATAGGTTTAAGGGACTAGACTTGATAGACAGAGTGCCTGAAGAACTATGGACGGAGGTTCGTGACATTGTACAGGAGGCAGCAATCAGCACCATCCCAAAGAAAAAGAAATGCAAGAAAGCAAAGTGGCTGTCTGATGAGGCTTTACAAATAGCAGAGGAAAGAAGGAAAGCAAAAGGCAAAGGTGAAAAGGAAAGATTTACCCAACTGAATGCAGATTTCCAGAAAACAGCAAGGAGAGATAAGGAGGCTTTCCTGAATGTACAATGCAAAGTAATAGAGGAAAACAATAGAATGGGAAGGACTAGAGCTCTCTTCAAGAAAACTGGAGAAATCAAGGGAACATTCCATGCAAAGTTGGCCATTATAAGGGACAAAAATGGTAGGGACCTAACAGAAGCAGAAGAGATTAGGAAAAGATAGCAAGAATACACAGAAGAGCTATACAAGAAGGACCTCAGCAGTATTCCCTCTAAACTGAGTTAGTGTGAGCGAGCTCACAGTTTTTTAGCCTCTGGCTCACACATTTTTGTCTCAGCTCAGGAAGGATGGCTCCAGAGCAAACTAATTTATGCAGCAGCCAAATCACCTGCTCACAATTTTAATGCCAGTAGCTCACAAATTAGAATTTGTGCTCACAAGACTCCACAGCTTAGAGGGAGCATTGGACCTCAGTGGCCTTGACAAACACGATGATGTGATTACTGACCTTGAGTAAGGACAAAAAAGGGAAAAGGGAAAAAAACCTGAACCTAAAATCTAGAATTCAGAACCTTAAAAGGTTAGTCAAGAATAGAAAAGGGCCAACTCTAAAAATCTAATTATAAAACATACAAAAATATACATGTATTTATTGAATACAAATTAAAATAACAAATAAGGACTTCAGTACAATTGGAACACAGTAATATTTTAGTAATAACCGTGCACAGAGAGAGAATTACAGACACTACAAAATTTATAGTTTATATTTTGCTGCGATAATGTTTAAAAACAATATTTCCAAATAGTTTTTAAGTTGCTCTTCTTTCTTCTTCTCCAAACAGGGAAAAGCCAGAGTTACCTTAATTTGTAATCCAAATAGCAAGTTTTTAATATAGTTCCAAATAAGACCATAATAAGTCCAAAACGAAAAGGAGATTCATAAAACTCAAATTAAATCCAAGGAGAATAAAGGTGTGGTTTTTTAAAAATCCAAATAACCAAGTATTATAATCCACAGTAAGGGCTTGCAAATATAAAATTGTTCATATAATTCCAGAAAATATAATTGTAATCCAACATAGGGTCTTGCAAAAGGCTTGAACATATACTTCCAAGAAGCACAGTTGTGGATGCAAAGGGAGACTTCAGGAAAGAGGAGAAACAAGTAAGGCTTAGCCCAAAGAACAGAATAAAAAATAGTATCGTAATCCACCATAAGGTCTTGCAGAATTATTCAGTGTCAAACTGTTAAATATCCAATTATTATCGACTTTCCTTCTCCTTTAGCCCAGTAGCAAAGTAGTTTCTTCTTAACTCTTTTACAAGCTCCTTGAAAGTGAAAAGGGAGGGGGAGAAAACTCTTCACCCCTCCATTTTCTTATGTCAGTCTTTAAATGGTTTAAAGTTCTTAAAGTCAAATAAGAAAATCTTTAAGTCTATTGTGTTCAAAGTTACGGTGTTAAAGGTCTTCTTACGTTAATTGTAGGAGGTTTTTCTAGGTTCCCCGTTGTCCTGGGAGTAACAGCTGGATGTCCATGTCTGACATGGATATTCTTGCCGGTTCCTGCCTCAGGGCAATCTCAGACTCCTACCTGCTTGCCACTGCTCATGGGGGGGGGGGGGTCCAGATCAAGCCTCTTGCACTGGACTTCCCTCCGGAAAGCCCAATAGAGCCCTTGAACCCTCAGGCTCCTCTATCTGAACACGAAATCCGGCTGTTTCAAGGGAGCATGCCCCAAGAACGGCCATCCTTGCCGCACCGAAAACTGTTTTGCCCCAAAACTAGAGCGCCAACACCCCCATGTTGGTAACATGGTGACATCACTTCTGGGTGATCCCCCTGCTAGCTCCCAGGTAGGACCTGACAACCCTACTTCTGGGTTTATCTATTCTCTGTACCCATAGGGTTGCCAGCTATTAAATTTGTGATTCTAGCTAGCCCCTTAATTTATTTGCTATCTATTAAATTAGTCACTCTAGGTAGCCCTTTAATGCCATGAAACATTTCAACTGTCCATTTCTACTCATTAAAGGGACAGCAAATATCCCCTCCCCCACTGCTACCCAGGGGTCAATCTTAGCCACATCAGGTCCTAATATTAGAAATTATCCTCAGATCCTCTTCCGGTTTATGGCAACACACTGGTGGATGCATCTCCCGTACCTCCCAGGGATGTGATCTGCACACTAGCAGAAGGGGGGGTGATGGGTTGCTACCCCCCCAGAGCCTTGGCAAAAGGCTCCTAGCCATGGGGCATTTGAGGGGTGGCCTCTTTGCCAGGCGCTCCTCTGCCCTCACGGTCCTGCCGCTGAGTGTCCATATGGATCTAGAGCCACTGACCAGGACAAGTGTCAGAGACCGAGCATTTTGAACGTATGCCAAGCGAGGTCATATGAACAACAATGAACTGTGAGTCGGGTTAAAACAAAATGAGAATTTAAGAAGAAAGCTACCCCCTGGGGATGGCGAGAAAAGTGAGCGGGGGAGGGGAGGGGCCCCTCCCATACGCATGAACTAAACAACGAAATACTAAAGAGGGAGCGGAAGAAAAGTGTTGAAATCAGTTTGAGAGACTTACCAGAGCGCAGATAAGTGTGTGGGCATATTTCAG
>NW_015173186.1:349415-365810 GCF_001447785.1 Gekko japonicus | reverse complement strand
TTCCAAAGCACGTGAGTTCCTGAGAGTGCAGCTGGGAGAGACAGCCAAGGTCGAGAAGGAAGAAGATGACAGCAAATCCAGTGGCGAATTGGACTCGGTGTCTTCCGACGAGGACTCTCTTTCTGATAAGGGGGCGGCTGCCCCAAAAAGTGCATATAAATTGAGGATTAGAAAAGATAAGACAAAATGAAGGCTGAAGGACTCTGAATTGGGCCTTTAAACTTTAGTTTTATTGTGGGATGCTCTGGGGGTTTTCTTAAATGGATAAAACATTGGATAAAAAGATTAAAAATTTAGCATAGCCGACTATGTTCAAAGTAATACTAGCAATTTAAGATTAAAAATTTATATAAGCTATTATTATGATCTCCTATACTTGGGGTTTTAGTTAGTTGTGGTTTTCTTTCCTTTCTCCCTAGATGTAGTTACCCCTTCCCAATTTTCCATTGTAGTTTGTAGTCTATTAAAAATGCAATTAAAAAACCCCCTCCGGGGGGCTAAAAAAAGAAGAGAAATTATCCTCAGATCCCATTCCCAGTTCTTTTTATTAAAAAAGCACCTCAGGCTCTTGAGGTACACACTGAACAACTTTTGACAATGAAACTCCTGGTTTCTGGGCAGGCCTTGGTTCTTATAGTACAATCCTGAGAATACTTTCCTGAAAGCAAGCCCCACTGAATAGACCTGAGTAGGATTCTGAGTAGACCTGCTTAAGATGGCACTGAGAGGCTAGCAAGTCTGGTGTATTATTTTTGAGTTCTGGTGCTTGTTGAAAGCACAGTGCAGGGAAGTGGGTGGAAAAGCATTGCCCACAGCTACCATGTTACATTGTCACCACCTGTCCTGCCTGTCTGGCTCAACTGAATGGGCTGGAGAAGTGGGAGGGACAAGTTAGGAAGTGCGTTCAAGCACAATTGGGCTCTTCTAGTTCTTGTGCCTGTCTTCCATTCAAGCAGGTGCACTGTGAACATAATGTTACGGACTTTTATTGGGGGGAGGGAATCCAGCCTTGCTAGAAAAAATCCTGACGACCAGCCCCTAATTCTGTCTATCAGACAGCATTCTAGCAACTGCTGAGTTTGATTCTGGTTGGCAGCACTAGTCAGCTACCATAATCATTGGAGCTTTGCCAGGAACAAAAGAAAAGTTGGCAGCCTTCAATGATTTAAGGCTTAACGAGAAAAAGTGTTGGGGGATCATCCCAAATTTTTTAAAGGCAAACAGCAGTCAAGCAGGGCCCTGATTTGAATCATAGGCATGCCGCAGAAGAAGAAGGGTTGCATCCCCCTCCCTTACAGGACCTTCTTTTTGCCTCTTCTTCTTTTTTAAAAAATTCAGGGTTAGTATCAGTGGGGGCAGAGGAATCAATTTGCATTGGTAAAACTGCAAGGGCTGAAGAGTTACAGCACTTCTCCTGTGATGCCATGGCCCTGTGCTGAATCAGCGCCCCGTGTGATTCCTCTTTGTCTTTTAAAATGCTGGGAAGAACCGATTAAAGAGTTCCACGCATCCTGTCCTGTTAGAAATTGTTATTGTACTTCCCCATGTTCTAAAAGCGGTGTGACACAGAGTGTTGGACTGGATGGGCCTTTGGCCTGATCCAACATTGGCGTCTCTTATGTTCTTATGTTCTTAATTAAAGAGTTCCACGCATCCTGTCCTGTTAGAAATTGTTATTGTACTTCCCCATGTTCTAAAAGCCTACAATTTGTTACTTGTGTAGTCCAATATTGCAGCCCTAAGCTCATTAACTTCAATGGCTTTGGAAGGCTATAACTCGACTTAGAACTGTACTACAGGTCACTCAATTACTAGAAAAGTCTGAAAACTACAAAATAGTTCTCAACATAAGGGTTTCAAAATGTACTGTAGTATAGGATTGTGCTGTTTTCAGATTTTTCTAATAGTGAGTGGAGAACATAAAAACATAAGAGAAGCCAATGTTGGATCAGGCCAAAGGCCCATCCAGTCCAACACACTGTCACACAATGGCCAAAAATACCAGGTGCCATCAGGAGGTCCATCAGTGGGGCCAGGACACTAGAAGCCCTCCCACTGTTGCCCCCCCCAAGTACCATGAATACAGTTCATCACCTGCCCCAGCCTGTGAGTTCCTATCTATTCCTTGTGGCTAATAGCCACTGATGTATTGATCTACTCCCTGTGTGTACCAAATTTCAAGTTTGTAGGTCACTGAGACAAATCTTTACAATTCTGAACCCCAGTGACTGATAATTCTTACCTTCCTTGACTTCTAACCTGTTTTCCAACCGTCACTTATTTATCTATATAAAACTATAGTTCAAAACCCCCCACAAACCGAAATCATCCACACCTAGGCCCCAGTCACACGGGAGGTTTTGGCCCAGAAGAGGGACGGATCGAGGGCGCAGCAAACGGGTGCGAGCACACTGCAACATCTGGGAATCGGCGCGCACCCGTCCCCGATCCGTCCCTTCAGGCCAAAAGCACGCAGTAAAAAACCCCCAACAAAAAGGTAGCACCAACCGGAAACGCCGCAGCAAGCGTGGCTGTCGGATCACCTGTCTTCAGGAGCATTCGAGGCTCTCAGCTGAACTGTGCATGTGCACACATGCGCAGCCGACTGCCTCGCGCTCCCTTCCGTGGCTTTCCCCCGGCATCTGATCGTGCCGGGAACAACTGCGCGGCGGCTCACGGGTTCTGTCTGATCCCGCCGCCGCGTGTCTCTTTTGGTGCGGCTTTAAAAAGCTGCACTTTGGCCGCATCAATTTCCCACCGTGTGGCAGGGGCCCTAGATTCCTTTTTCATTTTATCTTAAATGCTCAGAGGAAGTTTGGCCAGCATGGTACCCAAAGGAATGAAAATTAGTTGTTAGCACATAGTACAAGGCATGAGAGATTCAAGTTGCAGAACAGGTTTACAGTGAACATCAGGAATAACTTGGTAAGAACCGTTTGGCAAGGACAGTCTTCTAACCTGCTTGACAATGGTTTAAAGACGCTGATACAGCATAGTGGGTCACAAAACTAAATCTCATAACTGTTGGAGAAGCAACAGCCTTCTAAGAGTTTAATTACTGTAAATATTGCTGATAGAGTAGTTTAGTCCACTTGTACCCTAGGGAGAGCTGTGGAGCATTCTCTAGTGTTTAGGACAGGGGTTTCAAACATGCAGCCCATATGCCACATCCAGCCCCTGGGGGGGGGGGGGTTCCGTTTCCTATCCGACCTGCCAAGAACCTGGCAGTCTGCTGATTCCTCCTTCCTCCTTCCTGCTTCTGGCATGGCAGCTCCTTTCCCCCAGTCTCTCCTATTTCCTGCTGGGCAACGTAGAGGGGGGAAAAGCCTTCCTTTGATTTGCTGAGGGGGCTTGATCAGACCAAGTTTTATTCAGGTACAAGCTCTCCCTCCTCTGCGAGAACAGATCTGCACGTGTTCCCCCCCCCCAATAGCTAGCAATCCAAAACAGACCAGTGGAGTCTAAGTGGTGGGTGTTGCCTTCTGACACACTTCCAGTGATGTCAGGGGGTGTGGCATATGCTAATGAGTTATGTTAATGAGCTCCTGCACCTCTTTTTCTATGAAATGACCCCTGGGTATAAGCTTTTGTTTGATTGCACACTTCTTCGGGGAGGGGGGAGCTAGAGAGAGCATGCCAGAGAGAAAGGTAGTCCTGTGTAAGACCAACAGTGTTTTATTCCAGCTATAATTTTTGTTTGCTTGCACATGCTTTCAGAGAGGGGGGGAAGCTAGAGAGAGCATGTGTTGTGTATTGCGATTGAACTGTCATGCTGAGCTTCAGTCAGAGCCACATAGAAGTTCTGGTATTGTAAAATGTACGTTCTGATTGGCTGCTTTGGAGGGAACAATACCGATTGGTCCTTATGTATTAAAGGTGATTGGTCCTTACCGTTCAACCGGGCGTGGCCTTCCCAGCCCGGGATGTTTAAAAGGAGCTCAAGCCCCTATGTTTTTCGTGTTGATTTCTTCTGGCTCAATAAAGCTGAATTCACTTGTTCAAGAGCTGCCTGAGTCTGATACTTTTCAGCATGCCAGAGAGAAAGATAGTCCTGTGTAAGACCAACAGCATTTTATTCCAGCTATAAGCTTTTTTTGCCTGCACCACTTCTTCAGGGAGGGGGGTGGAGGGAAGAAAAATGAGAGAAAGAGAGAGAGAGAGAGAGAGAGAGAGAGAGCGCGCAATATGGATCTCCATTTCTAACAGATGGGGGTGAAGAAACCTAACAGTACTGCTTGCATTCCTTATTAGTGAAAGGGAGCAGGAGTCCACTAGCACCTTAAAGGCTAACAAAGTTTCTGTCAGGGTAAGAGCTTTCATGAGTCACCGCTCACTTCTTCAGCTACAGCTAGAATGAGAGTCCAACATTCCTTATATCTTGGGGAATGAAGTGATTTCAGACGCCGAATGACAATAGCAGACATTGGTAATGAGAGAAACAACCTAGGTCTCAATTCAGTCCAGGAGTTTGCATTGAGCTTCATGATCAGTTGGAATTCAGCAGCCTGTCTTTCTAATCTCCCTTTGGAATTCCTTTGTAAGAGAACGGCTACTCTGAGATCAGCAACTGAATGACCTGGAAGGTTAAATTTGTCCCCCCATTGGTTTTTGAATGTTGTGGTTTCTAATAGCAGTAGAGAAAGTAAGAGTCCAGTAGCACCTTTTCCCAGAAAAAGTAAGAGTCCAGTAGCACTAACACAATTTGTGGTAAGGTATGTGCTTTTATGAGTCACTGCTCACTTTTTCAGTCTTATTTTCATTTATTCTTTGCATCCTCCTGGACTGAATCCTCTGGTACCAAACTGAGACCTAGGTTTCTTGAACCAGAGAGTGATTTCAACAAAAGTGATCAGCTTTATTCTAGGTACGAACAAGCGTTTGAAAGAAGTCATAACCAGAACAACCTAACATTGGGAGCTAGGCTTCTTTTAAACATTCCCAGGCTAACGTAGCCACGCCTATTTACAATAAACAACCAATGAGGTTGTACGGATAACATCCAATGAAAGTCCTTCCTTCGCAGGGAATTGGTATAGTTCTGATTGGTCACTGTTGTGGAGCGACCAATAGCAAGTTGGCTCGGAGGAGCCTTCCTCTGGCTCGAGCTTATCATGGAGAGTTAATGCGGTGATTCATGTAAGCCTTTTCGAATACACCACATTACCAGTGCTGATATCTCCACGCCTACTAACCCTCTGCATATCATACCCGATCCGATCAAGCTGGCTACTCTCATTCAGCATCTGAAATAATCTTTATAAAGTTTATATATCCGGTACCTCGTGCTACATTTTATGGCACGCATGGCCCCGCCCAACAAAGGGACATTTATGTCAGATCCAGCCCTCGTAACAAATGAGTTTGACACCTCTGGTTTACGGTTTATTCACTGTTTTCTCTTGCAGTTCAGGCTACCTTTTGTTGTTTTCTCTCTCTGCTGTGTGGTAGTATGTGTTAGTGCTTGTACTCTGAAGGCCTCTCTGTTGCATTAGTGGCCTGCAGTCAGTTATTGTCTTTTTGCAAAATCCTGTTGCAGTAAATGCATTAAAAGCAAACTCCAAAGCATGGATTGGATGATTCCTTGAACTCTGCCAACAATAACTTTGTTCCATAATTTTGTAAGGCTTCTCACCTGAAACTTTAGGAATGTGTAGGTTGTGAAAGGAGAACACTTCTCAGTAGGGCAATGGGATGTTTTCAGAGGGTAGCTGTGCCGGTCCACAGTAGAAGAGCAAGATTTGAGTCCAGTAGCAGCTTGGAGATCAACAAGATTGTGGGGGTATGAGCTTTCAAGAGTCAACGCTCCCTTCAGTATCTGATGAAGGTAGCTTTGAGTCTTGAAAGCTTATACCCTGACAATCTTCTTGGTCTCTGAAGTGCTACTGGACTTGAATCTAGCTCTTAATGGGATGTTATTAACCAGGTGATATTATTTGCCTTCATGCCCTCAAAAGCTTCCCCTGCCTATTTCCCCACATTAAGTCTCCGTTGAGAGGACAGGCCTCCTTGTAAGGTACCACAGAGAAAGGTTAATAATTGATAGGGTTTCCTCTTTTATATTGATTTTTTCCAAGGGTAAAACACTATATTTCTACTAATGAGGAAGGCTGTTTATGACTGGGGGGGAAATAATGATATGGAGAGAATGGTTGAAGTAAGAAGTGATGAGTCATGACTCAGTGTCAAAAGACACAAAAAAGGAATTACCAAAATGGCATACATGTTACAGGACTGCAACATGCAAAGGCGTCCCTTTGCTAGCACAGAACGAATGTGTATTTTGGGATAATTTGATGTTTGGGATCTTAGCCTGCATATACCGAGGTCCAGATTTAGTTCAACACTTGGAAAAACAAAGGGGGAGAAAGACTCTTAAACAGATGGGGTTTTTAATTTTATAAACAGAAGAGAATACAAATTAATTTATGAAACATGGTAGAGCAAAATGAGAGTTATGGAACGGAGGAAAATGCAAAACAACAAATAAAGCACGAAAACGTACCCCTAGAGAACCTGTCTGACCACAAGGGGGAAGAAAGGGGGGTTGTCCGTCATGGGCTGCAGTCACACACACCAAATGATCCACTTTCAATGCACTTTCCAACTGGACTTTGCCATTTCACACAGTAAAAATCCAGTTGGAAAGTGCACTGAAAGTGGATTGAAAGTGGATTATTTAGCATGTGTGATCGCAGCCATGGTGAAGAAGCTGCGTCAGGAGGTGAAACTGAATGGGCAGGGTGAGGGAAGCACACTGGCAGGTGGAGCGAAGAGTTGAGATTGGAGAGATGACAGGCCAGTGGTAAGGCTGGGGTAACAGTGTAAGTCCAAAACCAGCTACAAAAATTGGGCCTGAAGGGGGAACTTTTTTGTCTTTTAGTTTGGGATGAGGAGAGGAAGGGGTGTTGGTATTGGATTGTGGGAATTATAAAAATGTGATCTTTTGAGGATAAGCCAGCCTGAAAAGAAGTCCTTTGTCTACATAGTAGAGGGGAATTTTCCTTTTGAGCATGGAAAGTATCAGAAATGTTCCTTTGGGGAGGCTGGGAAGTTAGATCTATGGTCAGGTACTTGTTATAATTGAGGAAGGGCTGGAACATTCTTGTCTGGTCGTTTAGATACTGAGTAAATTCCTGGAATTGGCCTGTTGCTCATTGTTTTGGAAATCTATGTCATTAGTTGAGTTCAAATTATCTGTGAGGAGGTTCCAGAGTCCTTGGGGGAAGTGGCCCTTGACTGAATCCCTCTTAGGGTGAGTTTTTGCAAGATTGATAGAGGAGCTGCCCTGCATTCCTTTCCTTTTTTGGCATGATGCGCTGCCCTTTGATATCACTTTAATACGTGCTTCTTCTAGCAATCCTAGGCCCACACTGAGGTATACAGATGTACAAAAGGGGAAACAAACCCTGACAAACATGGGGGTCCCAGTATCGGGGGCATCATTTGTTACATGTTCAATCCCTGACCTCTACTGTTAAAATATAACAGGCACTGGAAAAGATGATTCTCTGCCTGAAGCTCAGGAGAATCACAGCTATTCAAAAGCAACAATATGAGCTAGATGGACCAATGAACTGATTCAGTGTTAAACGGCAGCTATGAGAAGACTACGTTGGATTACTAGTTTGAATGACAAATCTCATATGCATTTTTTAATCTTTTCCCAGGATGTGTCCCCTTGGTCTTTCATTGTGTCCCCGAATTGACATTCTGGTTTGAACATTATTAGATGAAATATTGTAATAGTCTTTAGAAGATCTATTCTGTATTTTAAATGCTTCAAATTTAAAAAAAAGTGTAAATTGGCTGTATTGTACACAGAATCTTAAAGTCATCTCACCCATAATTTCTGAAATCTAATGTACATTTATTTTCTCAATTAAAATTCAAAGCATGCCTTCATCTTGTATACCTGCCTTACCCTAATTTGATTGCAGAACATGTATGAATAAGTATTTCCAGCTCCAAGAGAAGCTCATGCCATATGTTTTTGTTTGATTCCAACCTAGGTACCAGCTACGCCTTCTGATTGGAAAAGGGCAGGGCTATTTTTGGGCAGGAACGCACAGGAATGGAGTTCCAGCTGGCTCCCAAGTTGGCCACACCCAGCAGGAACTCATTAGCATAATAGGCCACACCCAACAGCAGAAACTCATTAGGATTGGCTACATTTGGGATGTGTGGCCTAACATGCAAAGGAGTTCCTGCTACAAAAAAAAAAGCCCTGGGTTTTGACAACAAACAAGGTAAACAGAATAAGAAGCAAAAGGTTACTTCTGGCAACACGGGGGTGTGGCCTAATATGCTAATGAGCTGTGCTGTCAGGGTGTGGCCTAATATGCTAATGAGTTCCTGCTGGGCTTTGTCTACAAAAAAAGCCCTGGAAAAGGGCAAGCCTAGAGCTGTGACTCATGCAGAAATACAGTGGATAGCCTCTGTATTGGGAGTGGATGAGTAATTCAATCATACCCAATGCAGACTGGGCCGATTTGCCCAATCCCCAGTGAGGCTAATTGGAATGAGACAAAGTCAGAATACTAAATCATACAGAGGTACTATAGGCAGCCTCCATTGCTGATGGGTTATTTATTTTTAAAATTTATTTACGTTATTCATAGTCTGCCTTTCCTACTTTGACTCAAGGCAGATTACTCAGAGTTAATTATTGTATTATTTATTATATTACATTTATGAATCACCCAATCCCTACTATTGTAGGGCTCTGGGCAATGTACAACAAAGTAAAAACATTAAAATTATAAAATAAATACAAACAGTATTAGCATATTAATTAAAACCAAGTGGGAAAAATTATAGTCAATACAATCAACAAGATGGGACATTTACAGGAACCTTTAACTTTTCTATTTTTCACAGCATGCCAGCAGTTCTACTGCAGCACAGTAATATCTGGGAATTATTGTTTCAGCTTTACAATAAAGGGCCATGAACAGCAGTCACAGATTTGTATTACTGCAATAGAGCTGGAAAGGATTATAAAAAGCATTCATCCATGGGCTCCCCCACCTGTTTACATAGGTTTTTGGGTTTTTTATACACCTGTGTCTATTTGCCTTCGTTTTATTTATAATTGAGCAGCACAGAGTGCGTGTATCCCAAAACACTTGAAAACCCCCAAATGTGGAACAAATTGAAAACTGCTAGACTTAAAACAATTTTAAATACGATTGATTTCCATATATCATTTTTTACAAGGACTAAGTATCTCCTTTTGTTGTTAATTAGGATCATTGAATATAACTATCCAGATAGCTGATGTCAGTGGCCCAAATTTCTCCATAAGCCAGGTCAGGATCAACTGTTGCACCATGGTGTGTATAACCACATACAGAAAAAGAGATTCCCCTGACCTGGTTTATGAAGAAATTTGGGCCAGTGACAGTACATGGTGTCTACTTTATTTGGTGTATATGTATTTTATGCAATGTTTAAATCTACCTGGTCATAGGAATGATGCTTGTAACTGTGTGATATCCCCTTGTATATAAGTGGAATTTTATTTAAAAGGTTCTATATACTAGGGTAAGGTACATATATAGGTAACCAAAGATTGTTGTTTTGCGATGCATGTTTTTTTTTTTAATATTTGCAATTTGATTAAAGCTTTTGGACTATAATTTTAGCTTTTTTGTAATTGACAGTGATTATACATTTTTTTATCTTTTTTCAACCTTTTTGAGTACCTAGCCAGTGAACAGACCATGAATAGAACTGGCAGGTGTTTGAGCATTCTTAGAAACAGCCACACATACCTGAAGCCTGAGGTACTAGGTCAATGGTTTGCTTTTTTTCTCACTTTTTCTTTCTGTAGCATCAGATTTATACTGAAACAAACACCATGCTCCACAGTGACAAAGGTGTGTGACAGAGCTGGTTACATAACAGAAGAGCTGTCATTCCTACCTCTCTGCTGCCACCATGATAGTAACAAAGGGAGAAAAGTTCCTATTCTTCATAAATTTCCCTTAAAGCTACTTTGTGTGGTGACTGAAGTGATTCTTACACCATGATCTATAGGAAGAGATGGAAATGACTTGCTTCAAATGTCACTTCTGGGGCAGGATCTGGGAAGCCTAATTTAGTGTTTTTAAAATACACAGTTTTATTGCAGAACCCCTGATGGTGATTGAGACTTTATTTTATGTGTTATGCCACACACTTTGTTTTATCAGCCTTTTGGCATTTTGCTGAACTTCAGCAAATATAAGAATACTCAAACTGAAACATGATTTTTCCATCTTTCAGCGTAGTTATTCCATCCATGTAAAGATCACCCTCTCCGGAAACTCTCCAGAGTATGCTAGATGCACTTTCCAGAACCACATAAATGTGGAAGGTTTATTCACACATGGTATAACAGAAATTGTATGTTCATTGTTATAAGTTGAAAGTGTAACTGAAATGTTGATATTGTGTTAAATGTCAGTGTTTTAAATAACATTAAAGGTAAAGTGCACTCACATGACCCCCAATGCTTAGGTGAGACTTGTAGAAGTCTCTCCTTGTGCTATGTTCTCAAAGGGTGGGACATGTGACGGATAGCACAGAAAGGCAGGGTTATTTTTCTTTAAAAAGCTGCTTGGTACAGAGAGTCAGGGAGGGTAGGAGTTAATCTTCCCTGGAGAGAAGAGCTAAGGTGATTGGCTGCTCTGCTTACTCTCTAATTGGCCAGCATCAGCTGAGAGAGATATGAAACAGCTGATCTTTCACAATTTGGTCTTTCGCCTTTAGGTCTTTCACAAAGAGGTCTTTTGCAATTTGGTCTTGCTAACGTCTGGATCAGTAGCCAGAGGGTGGCTTCTGAGGGAAGAAACATTTGGGGAGTCGGTGTTTTCTGACAGGCAATAGTCAGAAAAGTACTTCTACAGAAAGAAGAAAAACTCCACTGTCTAAATATATTAACACTGCTCCGAGGGAGAACTTCTCAGTAAGCAAAGCTACAGAATAACCTGTCAGGCTCTTGGACAAAGTTATTCTCAACCACACTCACTGGCAGTGATTTGTTTATTGATGACTATACATATTCCAGGATCTGAGCAGTACTGTGTCAGAACTAAAGATTTGGCGGCAACAGTCCCAGATATATACAGTTTGAATATAGCCCCCCCCAGTCTTGTCCAATCATACCCTGCACTCATCCTGCCTAGCTTTCATGCCACCTGGAAAATTATGGCTATTTTTGTATGATAGCAAAGCAAAGTCAAGTCGTCAAGGTCATCCCTGCGTGGGGAGGTATCTCAGAAAGTTATATTGCTGCTACAAAGCACCATTCTCACACTCTTGCTCTCACCCCCTCCCTCTGGAATTTCCCTCCCCCCTGAACACTCAGATATGACAAACGAGGAAATTTTGAATATCGACCCCCCCCCCCCCCGGTCAAAAATCCCAGTCCCAACGCCAGGTAAGGACTTTTGGTACAAGGGGAGTGCGTCACAAAACAGAGTTACAAAGTACCAGAGAGAGTCTAAAACTCACCCTAGTCTTAGTAGGTTGCCACCAGGTCTTTCAATCTATCCCAACAGCCCAGGAGAGAAAGACCAAATCTCCCGGCTTCTCAGGGAACTTAACAAGAAAAGTTAGCCTTGCAGAGTGGGACTGCAGTCTGAGTTTCCAAGACAAAACAGTTAGCTGGTAGGTGGTCAAGAGCCAAGGCTCTGGATAAATGCTTTGAGGTTATTGAAGGCCAAAACCAAGACAGAGTAAAAATATAATTATTTATTGAAGGTGCAAAAATATATATAAAACAAGACTAGACAGTGAAGGAAATAAAACAAATAAACCTAAGCTTTTCCAGCATAGCTAAACATAGAAACAAGGTTCCAGTTACCATTCAAGGTTCTGCAGAGGCAGTTAGTTCCAGCAAGACAAGATGTTCACAACTTAGCCAGTCTAGGCAGGAATCAAGTAGGATGCCATTTCGGGAGCTGTTGAACCACTGACATAATGCCGTGTCAAGTAGTCACCAAGCTCTGCACCATAGTGTGAGGACTAACTAGATTTATAGGAAAAAGTTCTCTGATTTATCCTAGGCCTTTGGACCAATAAGATACCCGAGAGGTGATGTAACTCTCTTGGTTGCTAGACATGTGACATCGAAGGATGGACAAGAGAGAGAGGGAGAGAAATGAAACTATACTGCAGCTAGGTCCGCCCCTTCCCCCACACAGGTGTCCATAACTTCAATTGTTTGGAATGTGCTAATTGGAAGCACCAAGGGCAGTTGGTACTCCCCGGCACTTCAGCTGAAAACAATTTAACTGACAAGGTCACTGTGCTATCTACTTCTGAGCTGTCTCTAACTATGTCTGGGAAGACTCCTGTAGGCCTCTTTGCAGCCTGAACCAAAGATTTTATTTTACAGAACAGAGCAAGGAACCATTTTTCTTTACACACCCATAGCCTTCACCCGGCCGGTTTGAGGGGGTGTCGCTTATGAACAGTTTGAACAAGTTTGGGGACTTTAGCATGATCTTTTTTCATCCATTCACTATTGCTTGGATCAAAATCTCTCAATTTAATGAGATAGTACAGTTGGCCCCATTTCATTTTAGCATCTAGAATGTCCTCCACTTCCTGATGGGGCTCGCTGTCCATGATCAGGTGAAGGGGAGCTGCAGGACGAGGTTTCCACTTCGAGGGTCCAGGATCCTTCTTCAGTAGACTGAAATGAAAAACGGGAGGAATGTGCTTTAAGTTTTTGGGCAGGTCAACCTCAACAGTCACTTTGTTGATTACACACACCACCTGAAAAGGCCCCATGTATTTCCAACCCATTTTCTTGCCAGGTTGCAGCCCTCTGAGGTTTTTAGTGGAAATGTACACTGAGTCCCCAGGTTTCAATTCCCATTCTGGGACCCTCCCTTTGTCGGCATAATGTTTATAGTCCTCTTTGGCTTTGGTTAACGTCTTTTGGAGAGTGCCCCACCCCTGAGTCACTTTAGTCCACCATTCCTGGGCATCACTGGGGTTTTGTTCTCCCGGTCCATTGTGTGGAAGGGTCTCCCTTCATATCCGTGTACCGCTTTAAATGGAGAGAGACCTGTAGAGCTGTGCACTGAATTATTGTAGCTATACTCTGCAAAAGGAAGTAGATCCACCCAATCGGTCTGCTGGTAATTGATAAAGCATCTTAAGAACTGCTCCATCACTTGATTTGTTCTCTTGGTTTGTCCATCAGTCTCTCAATGGTAAGCGCTACTCAGCTCTTGCTGCAACCCCAGTAGCTCTAACAGTTCTCGCCAGAACCTCGCCACAAACTAGGAGTACTGGTCCAATATTATTTTGCGGGGCAAGGCGTGTAACTGGACTATATGCTGCATGAACAATTGGGCCAGTTTACGGGTGGTTGGCAGTTGCTTGCCCAGCATAAAATGCACTTCCTCGGAAAACAGGTCAACCACCACCCATAGTACAATTTTCCCTTTGCTGAGGGGTAAATTGGTAATAAAATCCATAGAAATAACCAACCAAGGTCATTCAGGAGTTTCCAGAGGTTGCAATTGTCCTGGGATCTTCCCAACCCTTCTCCTGCCCATTAAACATGTCTGGCAAGAGGCTACATATTGGGAAATGTCCCCCCCACATGCGAGGCCACCAGAAGTGTCTTTGGATGAGGTTCAAAGCCTTCAAATATCCAAAATGCCCAGCTGTTTTGTTATCATGCTCCAAGGAAAGGATCTCCCCCCTCAGTGCCTGGGGGACAGTTTGTTTTGGCAATACCAACAGCCATTCTCCCATTGCTCTAAAGTTCCCTCCTGCTCAATTTCCCCCTTATCTGCATCACTCAGCACTGAATTTTTCCACCCATGGATCAGTTGGTAACTGAGCCCCTCCCTGCCACCCCCCCCAACTGAGTAGGTGTGAACATTGTATCCACCACCTCTTCCCTCTGGCTTGCATGTTGTGGGAGGCGGGACAAGGCATCAGCTAGGAAGTTAGATTTCCCCGGGACACAGACAAAGGATACTGGAGAAGGATTTGGCAAAAGTTCTGGGTATTTAGAGTGAAGTCCCAGACAAGCCAAATAGTAAAAGGAGTTATTCCTTTTGGGGGCAAGGAGAATAACTTCTCGCCAGTAAAGGGTTGGGAAGAGAACCCTGGACTGTGATAAAGGAGAGTAGCTTAGACACCTCAGGAGTTAATGAAATGCTGTAATATCTAAAGGAAAACCTGTAATATCTGAAGGAACAAATCTAGAAACATCAATAAGAACCGTAGTGTGCTGAATTATACTAAACAAAGTACCTCTCAAAGAGACAAATAGAAACCCTTAAAACAAATCTACAAATACACTCTCTTGAATGTTCTATGAATTCAAACTGTAAATATTAGAAAGTTTTTACCTCAGCAATCTCATAACCTTGACTATTCCATTTATACATATATTCCCTGCCTGTTTAATAAAATCTTTATGCTGTTTTTGAAAGTTAATTTGCCTCAGGTGCCATTTCTCAAAGGTTTACACAACTGGACAGCTCCTGTATTTTCAGTAAAGTTCCTGAGCTGAGAAAAAGCCTAAACTAAAAATCTCAAACATAGGGTGGGACAGTCAAGTCTTTTATGACAAATATATACATGCTACTATAGGGCAACTCAGGCTCTGAGGGGAACTGAACATTTGGTGGGAAAAATCTGCCAGAGAGTTGGGGAGATACAGGGGTTCATCATAGTTTGTTTGATACAATACTTACTCAAATTCAGGACCAGTGTTCCCTCTAAGCTGAGTTAGTGTGAGCCAGCTCACAGTTTTTCAGCCTCCGGCTCACACAGTTTTGTCTCCGCTCAGGAAGGGTGGCTCCAGAGCAAACTGATTTATGCAGTAGCCAAATCACTTGCTCACAACTTTAATGCCAGTAGCTCACAAAGTAGAATTTTGGCTCACAAGACTCCACAGCTTAGAGGGAACATTGTTCAGGACTAGGTTTTATCACAGGTATGCCATCAAAAAAAGAGGACATCATCTTATGTTTGTATAGGAGTTATTATGCCCACTAATAATTTTCATCCTACATTCAAGGTCATCTTCCTTTCAAGTAAATACAGTGTTGTTCTCTTTGTATGTAGGTCTGCTGGTTAAATAGAGCAACCATTTTGAAATTATCTCATACATCAGGAGTAGTTAAGGGTTGCCATTTGAGGCTGCTGCCCCCCCTCCCATCTCCTCTGACTGCTTCTGCTTCCACTTTGAGCAGCTAATGCCCAACAAGAATCTCACGAAGACTTGGAAAACCAAAGAGGGCATGGGCAGCCTGACATGCTGTGTCTCAAGTTGCCTGAGTGAGTGAATGAGCTTTCACTGCTTCATCCTGAGGGTGGGCTCAGAGGTGGAGAAGGAGGAGATGGTAGTGAGAAGGGCACAAGACAGTGATGGTGTTGGTGATGGAGGCTCTTGCCTCCCTCCCCAAATTCATCTCTTGACGCCTGCTGCCTCACCTACCCTCACTATAGTGCTAGGCCTGCAGGAACTCCCAGATGGTTGCCAGAGGATTCCACTTGGATACTGAAGATCTGCATGCATCCATTGATTGTTTGGTCTCCAGAATCTGTGGCTAGTCCCTGCTTTTTTCCCCCGGAAGCTGATCTTCAGTTTTGTCTTATGATGGGAAGTCTACCTAATTACTAGTCTCCTAAAATAAACACATTTTATGAATAATATAATTATGACAGTTTTTAGCTAATTGCCATTTTCAACTGATTAATTATCAAACAGTCAACATAATAGCTTAGTACAAGTGATGTTTTGAAAATAGCAAATTATATAGCTTTTCTCAACAGAACAATGCACGTTGCCGGAAACATCATTTTAACTCATTTTTTTCTGACCCAGTGATTCCTGATAGGCATGGAAGTTCTTACAAACACACACATACATTTTCTTCGAGGCATTATCTTCAATTAAGACTGTTGCTTTACCTATACACAGAGGACAGGCCAGAGCTCCATGGTAGAACACCTGCTTTGCATGAAGAAAGCCCCATTTTCAGTTCCTAGCATCGCCAGTTGAAAAGATTTAGTACTAGAAAATGTGAAAGACCTCTAGCTGAGACCCTTGAGAGGTGGTACCAGTTAGAGAAGAAACCTGTTCAGGCAGCCTTCCACGTTGAGACTGTTGGCAGAGTTTAAACATGCAGAGAAATGGAGCACCAACTGTTTAAAGAAAATGACTCGTTTATTAAAGAATTTTTGCGCCCGATAAGCAAATGCCGAATATTTTGTCCCCAAGAATGCTTAGATGGGTGATCTTTTTACAGGCATATGATTTTGACCTTGAGCATCGGCCTGGGAAAGCAATTGGGCACGCAGATGCGCTCAGCCGCTGCCCATTGCCCGATCTCAGGACTGCCCCTTCCCCTGCATGTGATGTCCTGCACATTG
>NW_015173186.1:343922-349226 GCF_001447785.1 Gekko japonicus | reverse complement strand
CTCTTAAGGTCCTCTTCACTTTCTGCCATTAGACTGGTATTGTCTGCATATCTGAGGTTGTTGATCTTTTCCCTAGCAATCTTAATTCCCGCTTTTGATTCATCCAGGCCAGCATTTCGCATGATGTACTCTGCATATATATTAAATAAGCAAGGTGACAATATACATCCTTGTCGTACTCCTTTTCCTATGCTAAACCAATCAGTTGTTCCATATCCGGTTCTAACTGTCACTTCTTGACCCTTATACAGGTTTTTCAAGAGACATGTGAGGTGGTCTGGTACTCCCATCTCTTTAAGGACCTGCCATAGTTTGTTGTGATCCACACAGTCAAAGGCTTTAGCATAGTCAATGAAGCAGAAGTAGATGTTTTTCTGGTTCTCTCTTGCTTTCTCCATAATCCAGCGAATGTTGGCAATTTGATCTCTAGTTCCTCTACCTCTTGTACCCAGCTTGTACTTCTGGCAGTTCTCTATCCGGGTACTGTTGATGCCTAGCTTGTAGGATCTTGAGCATGACCTTGCTAGTGTGTGATATGAGTGCAATTGTGTGATAGTTCGAACATTCCTTGGCATTGCCCTTCTTTGGGATTGGAATGTATACTGACGTTTATCTGAACTGGCTCTTGATATATAAAACCCACAAAAAACTGCTTGGCAGCTAGATGGAGACATTGGCCTGTAAATCACAATAACGCCTTCCTTCCATTTTTCCTCCAGCAACCCACACACTGAAAAATTCAAGCGATCTAAGTGACGTCTTAAATAGGCACTTAATCATTGGCTCAATTATATATTATTAACAATTTATATATCTCCATGGAGTGGTTCTGTAAGTACACTGGTTCTGTAAAAATCGCTGGCTCAATTATATATTATTAACAATTTATATACCTCCATGGAGCGGTTCTGTAAGTACCACTGGAGAAAAGAAAAAGCAATCTGAGTCATAAGGCCAAAATGGAATTTTGAAGTTTCTTACTGAGGAGGTGTGCTGAGGAAGTGGCAATTGTGCTTCTGCTTCAGTATACAGAAGGCCTCAAGACTGTAAGAGATGAAGCGCAGGATATCCCTGAGCCGACTAGGCTTTGCCTTATGCTATCTGCCCTCCAGTGTACAGGAATCCATAGTGGTGACAGGAATCCATAGTGGTGACAGAGGATTCCAGCCATGTGAGGTGGGCAGGGGTGGACTGGGATATTAAAACTGCCCTGGAACAAGCAGAGACTTTGAGGGTTCGGGTGCTTCTGGACTTGGACCTGGGCTATGGCAACAATTGGTCATGGGTGTAGGCTTGCTGGGCAGCCCTACAGCCATTGCCATAATCTCCAGTGCAATTCAGTGTACCTCAAGGTCCTGAAGTTCCAAATCCAGTACTGGCACATTTAAAATGAAATCAGCAGAGATGGGGGGGGGGGGCTGCTGCTGTCCTCTGTTGCAGGTGGAAGGGCCAGAGAGGGTACAATATACCTCACCTCTGTTGTAAGTGTTCTTGCTTGGCTTTGTCTGTTTTTTTTACAAGCCAAGTGGGCCTGTCTACCCGGGAGAGGACTGAGTAAAGTTGCCTTCTTTCTCTCTGCTCCGCCCAGCAGCTTTGGACAAAGCCCTCAGTGTGTACGAGGATAGCTAGCCAGTCTTGGCTGGGCCAGTGTGCGGGGAGTGTACTGCAGACTTTGGCCTCCAGGCCAGAAGCAAATTGAGGCTCCCTCACTGACCTGCTCTATTCCACCTCCTTGAGCTGGGCTTTTGCCTGCCTCCCATCTCCCAGTCTCCTTTGGCACTTTGAGGGCACCTCAGCCCTTCTCTTTCTTTACTGGGCTCAGAATGAAATTATTCTTGCAGAATCCCAGGGGGAGTTTCAGGACGAGCTGTGCTCCACACATGCACTGAGGCAGACCATTTCTCTTGGCATGATCTTGGACCTTTAGCATTGAGGTCCTGGACCAAAAGAACTAGCAGTGGGAAAGCAAAGCTCAGTGGGTTGCACTCCAGCCATACATGGGAGATGTACTGGGCAGGTGTGGCACTTAGCATCTCTGAAAGCTCTTTCTTCCAGAGCCAGCCTTGACCCCTTGCTTCCCATTGTGGCTTTCAGAAAGGTTTGGAAGGGAGCACTGTCTTAGCTTCTTCATCTCCACAGCCCCGGTCTGAGCTGCGTATTCCCTGCAGTCCAGCCCCACATGGGCCTTGGCTCTTATTGGCTGCCTCCCTTCACCAAACAACACCTTTCCCAAGTTCTGCCCCCCAAATTCTAGGAATTTCCCAATCTGATGCTGGCAACTTTACCCCCAGTAGGGTTACCATATTTTGAGAAGCAAAAAAGAGGACATATTTCCCGACTGACTACTTCAAACAAGTGATCACTATGACAAATCTCATTTTAAATACCCCTACTATTTGAGTTGTAATAATTGCTACTCACTAGGAATATTCCTAACCTTCCAACCCAAAGAAAGAGGACATTTTCATCAGTTTTTAAAAAAGAGCCCAAAAGAGGACAGAGACCAAAAAAAGAGGACGCCTGGTAACCCTACCTTCAGCCTCTCACCGAGAGCTATCCTGATAAATTAAATGGCCCGTTTACCCCTGGAGGTGAGTAGGATAAAGGGTATCCTCAGAGAAGCTATGCCTATCTCCCATGTTACTGTTATTGGCATTTTAATAATTTGTTTTATCTATATCTTTAAGTCATATTAAGAATTAAAAATCTTTTGGAAAGTTTGTGACATTGAAATGTTTAAAATTGTTCATGTTTATGAAATTGTATTATGGCTGCAGTCACACACACTAAATAATCCACTTTCAATTCACTTTTAATGCATTTTCCAACTGGATTTTGTCAGTTCACACAGTAAAAATCCAGTTTGAAAGTGGATTGAAAGTGGATTATATTGACACTTTCACACATCTCCCTTATATATAAAAGCCGAATGGTGGTGGCACTTCTCTAGAACATTCCACACGCTCAAGGAATTGGTTTGCGCCCTGGTGCGTCACTCAGAATCTGTCCCTATCCACTGGCTGCATTGCTTGAGTCTAGCCTCCAACATTCTAAACACTTTGCTGTTCCTCCCCCCCCATAGCCAGTCAGAACACAGAGGTTATTTGCATATGCAGCCTCATTGGCCTTTGCCTCAGAACACAGAGGTCATTTGCATATGTGATTTGATTCGCTTTTGCCTCTAACATTCTAAACAGTTTGCTGTTCTGAGGTAAAATGTGTCCAATCTCCAGGTGAGGGCTGGAGATCCCTCAGAATTACAACTGCTTTCCAGATGGCAAAGAACAGTTCCCCTGGAGAAAATTGTGGGCTCTGTATCCTTATATGCTGCTGAGGTGGCCCCTGTATGACAGCCAATGTGACGTAGCAGTCAGGGCTTCAGAGCACGGGAGAGGCTGCAGGTGTGTGTGGGGGTGGAAAGCTGAAGAGTGAGGGGGAAATAAAGGTAGGTTGATGGTTGGCTGGGAAGGAGATAGGGTTGCCAACTCCAGGTGGGAAATTCCTGGAGATGTGAGGGATGGAGCCTGGAGAGGGTGAAGTTTCAGGAGGCATGGGACCTCGGACAGGTACAAAGCCATAGACTCCACCCTCCAAACCAACCATTCCCTTATGGGGAGCCATCATTGCCAATCTCCAGGTGAGGGCTGGAGATCACTCAAAATTACAACTGTTCTTTAGGTAGCAGAGATCAGTTCCTCTGGAAAAAATGGTGGACTCAGTGTCATTATACCCTGCTGAGGTCACCACAGCAAATTGACACTGAGTGTCCAAGGCCGGGGCACCTGCCAGAGCCTCTTTCTAGAGACCGTTGTATTTATTTCCACAATGGACCTTTTTTCTAGTGCTAAATAATGCAGTTTCAATCCACATCAGCAACCATTTGCAAGTGGATTTTGCCATTTCACACAGTAAAATCCAGTTGCAAAGTGCATCGGAAGTGGATTGAAAGTACATTATTTAGTGTGTGTGAAAGCACCCTTTGTGTGTGTGACCACAGTCTATATTCATTATCATCTTCTTATGTCTTTGCTGATGTTATATTCGATTGTTGTTTATTGTTATTCCCTGTTATCCCTTAACATTACTTAATATTTTTTTTAACAATACATGTTTCTGGAAAGAACCAGAATTTACTTGAAAGCAGCCTGCACTGGTCCCTTCCAGAAATGCTTTTCTCCTGACTGTAACCTATAGCTCCAACTCCAGATTTCTTTCCTACTTACAAGGCCAGATGTGCTTAACTTCAGAAGGCTATTCTCTGGGTGGGAAATCTTGTAAGAGTGTTGTATTATCTCTAGAAAAAGTGCTGAACATCGATATTCTTTTTAAAAATCCCAATTATGTTCTTTTTTTAATCCCAATTATGTTTTATTATGGTATACATTTGAAAATGACTCCAACCGTTAAAAGAGTGCCCCCAAACTACAGGAAATGCTAAATGCTAAATATAATAGCTACTAGGAATAAGGCCCATTGTGGAAATAAATACAATGAGCACTAGAAAGAGGCTCTAGGAGAGTGCCAATTTGCCGTGGCAACCTCTGCAGGGTATAAGGACACAGAGTCCACCATTTTCTCCAGGGGAACGGAACAATGCCATCTGGAGAGCAGTTGTAATTCTGAGTGATCTCCAACCCCTACCTGGAGACTGGCAACAGTGTTTCCCCATGAGGGAATGGCTGGTTTGGAGGGCAGAGTCTATGGCATTGTACCTGTCTGAGGCCCCACTCCTCCTCAAACCTCTCCCTCTCCAGGCTCCATCTCTCAAATCTCCAGGATTTTCCCATCTGGAGTTGGCAACTCTACTTCCCAGCCAAGCATCAACATACATTCATTTCCCCCTCATTGTTCAGTTTTCCATCCCCCCCACCTGCAGCCTCTACCGTGCTCTGAATGCCATGTCACATTGGCTGTCACGGGGGGGGGGGCATCTCAGCAGTTTGGTGACAGCCAGTTTGGCGTAGTGGTTAAGTGCGTGGACTCTAATCTGGGAGAACCGGGTTTGATTCCCCACTCCTCCACTTGCACCTGCTGGGTGACCTTGGACAAGTCTTAGTTCTGATAAGAGCTGTTCTTGAAAAAAGAGTAGTTTCTGTCAAGAGCTCTCTCAGCCCCACCTACCTCACAGGGTGTCTGTTGTGGGGAGGGGAAGGGAAAGGAGTTTGTAAGCTGCTCTGAGACACCTTTGAGTAGAGAAGGGCGGGGTATAAATCCAATCTCTTCTTCCTCTCTTCAGCAGGGTATAAGGACACAGAGTCCACCATTTTCTCCAGGGGAATGGATCAATGCCATCTGGAGACCATT
>NW_015173186.1:336739-343510 GCF_001447785.1 Gekko japonicus | reverse complement strand
GGGGCAGAAGGACTCGGCAGGAATTTCCAAACCTGGAGCTGGCAACCATACTCAGGACTGGGCCCAATGAATTCCTCACAGAGGCGTAGAAAGGGTTTTGTTCTTTTGTCTATTTACTGGCAGAACCAAGCTTGGTTGCCTACCAACAGTCACTGAGGGAGAAGTTAGAATGCTTTGTCTGGTGACCTCTATGGCATTCTATTCAGCTGAGGCCTCCCCTCCCCAAACTCTGGCTTCCTTAAACTGGCTTCCTTACCTGGAGCTGGCAACCCTGTGAGTGCCTCACAACAGCCACTGAGGGAAACCTTTGTCCCAGACAGGAGCTAAGCAAGAGAACTGTGTTCGTCGGGAGACAGAGTGCTTCTGACACCGAGCACAGTGGCTGAAAGGGGAGTGGGCGGGGAAGAGGAGCACACCCGAACAATGGCACGCCGGTAGTCTTGACTGGTAGCCGATGGGCCAATGGCTGAGGGAGCGCATGCAATCTCGCCACCCCATAGGACAGAAGCCACCACCATTCGGCAATTATATATAAGAGAGATGGTTAGACTCTTGGTCACATCAAAACATTCTGTTTCATGTCACACTGTTCAAGCTGCACAGGTTACACACTAAGCATAAAATATTGATGCAAGATACGCAGTAACATTTATTTCTCAATACACTGACACTCTTTGAAGCGAGCAATGCCCTCTTAGACCATTTTTCAGCCAGTTTCTAAACCTGACAGTACGATCCATCCTGGGAAGCAAAGTAAACAGGATGACACTGATGAGATAGAAGGTCATTGGATGTGACAGGGAGTGCATCAAAGATACTCTGGACCTAAGATAAAATCAATATGTCCTGTTTGTGATAAAATGTGTACAGTACTATACTACTTACTTAATTAAAAAAATAGGAGGCTTCATGGTTAATTGACAAGGGCATAGGTAAGTATTGGGGCAGGAGAAATCCTTCTGTGACTCTCCTCCATTCTCCCCATCTGTGCTGTCTTAATGCAGCAGACTCTTAACAAGCTGCCACCCAATATAGATTTATGCTTTTCTCTGCAATTTGGGCAGAGTCTCTTCCCAAGGGCATACTGGGAGGAAAAAAACAACCTTGGAAAAGTATGCTGCCTTTTCCAACTGAAGGAGGACAGAAGAGCCAGCTGAACAACAGGAGGATCCATGATGTCTTCCTTGCCTGCTGAGCCATCCCCAGTCTGCCATGACTTGGCAGGGCAGTACCTTCCACACACACACTTTGGCCAGACTGGGCCAAGACAGGCAGGATGTTTTGTGTAAGCAACTCAGCTGGGCAGCACTTTCCCTGTGCCATGTGAGACTCAGCCAGTCTAAGCAGTGCCTTCTCTTGCTGAAAACTGAAGACTAGGGCTAGGACACTCTAATTTTGCACTCTTGGGAGACCTATACTAGATTCTGGATCCCATATTGTTCCAATCTAAAGCTGCTATTAATTTTATTCAGACTAGGGGACATAGCTCTGTGTGATCAACTGCTATGTCGATCTCGCCCTCTTCCCTCCTTCACACACAGTATTTTCCCTCTGTTTTTCTCTTCCTTTCTGACTGAGCAGCCCCTTTATCTATTTTATTCTTTCCTGAAGATCTATGGCTGTCCCACTCTGTCACGTTATTGTATTTTTATGCTGGCTCAGCCCAGGAACTTGAGGGAAGAGCCATCTTTGGTAGCCATTGCTGTTTTAATAACAGCAATACTAGCACTTATTATGTTATTGTTAATTGGTTTTAGCACTGTTTTAAATGTTTTAATTATTTTAATTATTTTATTGTAATCATGTGCCAATTTTATGTAAGCCGCCCTGAGCTGGCTTCAGCTGGGTGGGCGGGGTAGAAATGTGAAGAATAAATAAACAAACAAATAAAAGATGGCCATCTTAAATTTTAAAAAACCCAACCTTTGGAAACCAGCCTCCACACATCACAAATGATGTTTCCACCCCAATTAAGAAAAACTGCATTTTTTGGTTGTAACTGCAGAATAAATACACTGGAGAAAAAAGAATGGTGTTTACGGCAGGCACAGAATCCAAAGTCAAGCTTAAAGGCTTGACTGCTCGGATTCTTTGCAGTAAGGCGTGCATGCATAATAGGTCTTAGAAGCTTTGAGATGAGAGCCTTTTGTTTCAGTGTTTCCTAAACACTTGAGTATAGTTTCTTGAGTTCAACTGACTTTTCAGGTTTCAGAAGGCAGAGATGCATTACTAAGCATTCCAGTTCCTTCTCTGAGCACTCCAGGGATCACTCCAGTCTTTAGCACTATCTCCCTGTCAACTGGGCAGGGAATCTCCTCTCTAGATCTGGCCCAAATGGAGGTCTTCACTGATCTACCCACTCCTCCTTGCTAACCTTCCCAGTCCTCAGTCAGTATGCAACTTGTCAGTCAGAACTAAACTCTCCTCAGTCAGAGCGAAACTTTCCACAGTCAGGGCTAAACTCAAACTGAGTTCTCTTTAGCAGTCAGTTCCCATGTCTTTCTGCTTAACTGATGCTAACCAATCAAATTCCTTTGAGCAGCCTGTCACTCAAGACTCTCTGGCTCTGTGAGGCATTAACTTTTCACAGTCCATGACATGTCTATGAGCTTTGTCAAAGCTACCTTAGGCCTACGGAACAGAAGGTAGGCTACGAAAGGAGGAGGAAATCCAGTGATTTGGGAAAGTCGGGGAGCAGTAAGGGAAAATTGGAGAATGGTTGAAGGGGGGGGGGAGAAATATGGCAATTGGATAAACCAGGGGGATTAGGTGGATTGAGGTAAGAGGAGGAAATCCTGAGAATGACCAATTGGACAGGTGAGCAAGGGAGTGAACAAAAGCAGAGTAAGGAAGTGGGGCCCACAGGGGGAGGGTGATTTCTCTTGCCCTCTCCTACACAAGTCCTCATGGTTTCCTTCTTGTTCCTGTCTAATATGAAGCCCTCAGTGGCTGCTTTTAGGTAAAAATAAACAGTGGAAAATCTGATAAGAGATATTCCATGTCACATCGGTTTATTAATTAAAATATTTATTGACTATCTTTTCCTATATAGCAGGCCCAAAGCAGTTTACAAAAGTAAGCTCAAAGCATATATAATACTAATAATAACAATGAAACATAAACCTATAATCTGCATCACCATTACACAGGATTGCCAGCTCTGGGTTGGGAAATACCTGGAGATTTTGGGGGTGGAGCCTGAGGAGGGTGGGGTTTGGGGAGGGGAGAGAGTTCAATGGGGAACAATGCCATAGAGTCCACCTTCCAAAGTGGCCATTTTCTCCAGGTGAGCAAATCTCTGTCACCTGGAGATCAGTTGTAATAGCTGGAGATCTCCAGCCACCACCTGGAGGTTGGCAACCCCACCATCGCAACAGTAATCCATAGCCATATCCAGAACAAACAGCAACAAAACCAACTAAAGGCCTGGAACAGTACCATCCTACAACTGCTCCTAAAAAGAAACATGAAAGGACTATTCTTACCACTTATGGTAACCCATTCCAAAAAGTCAAAACAACCACTGAAAATGCTGTAGAATGGACCTCAACAGATTGCACATTACAAATTGTGTTTTAGTCTTGAATGAGCTCTTGGCACTTACTCTTGGCACTGCTATCCATGAATGACACACACTTAACTCTTTGGCCACCCCCTCCTGTTGCTGCTGCCCTCTCTGGCCTTTTGCCCAGCTATTTCTTCCATTACAGTAGCATCAGACTGCAGAAGCATAGGTTCAGAAATCACGGGAAGGATAAGCTCTTCCATCTGTTTGCATCCATCAACTGCAAGTTTAGGGTTGCTTAGTGGAACAGCCAGCCCTGTAAGAGAGCATATATCAAGATTAGAGTCCCCATTATTCTTATCACAGGGAACCTGAGGAGGTCAGCCAGATTACAAGTTAAAGATGGTCATGGCTCCTTTAGAGTCAGAACCTGCTGCCAAGATAAATTTTCTGAAGATATTTGTAATACTGGATTTCATTGCCACCAACACATCATTATTATTCATTTTAAACACATTTTGCCTTTCTTACTGTGGCAAGAATCTTATTGACAAAAGCGCAACAGGTGGTGTTAGAGAAGAGTGCATGAAGTGAGCTAAATGAAAAGGAGAATGAATAAAGAAATATTGGCTAGAACTGGAGAGTGGTAAGTATTGAGGCTAAGTTGAAGAAGAGGTGATTAAACATGCTAAGAAATGGGGGACTTGTAAGACCTAATTAAAAGGGAATGGAAGAGAAGAAGAGCATGAAAAAACTAGCTGTGACTTATTTATGAAGCATATTATAGACAATATTGCTTGCATCTGTGTTAATGGATACCACTGGTCAGTCTCAGAATGTTATCAAAGCAGACTCTGGTCATAGCTTGGTGGATCAGTTTCAGTCTGGACTGTGGACAAATTGCTTGGAGGTGTGTGGCCTACATTTATGCCTGCCCCTTGCCCATCCTGGCATGTGACTTTGTGTCAGTCCTTAAAGAAGGGAACAGTGCCAATGATTTGGAAACAGGTGGTCATGAGAAGCCATCCCTAGACCTAGATCTCTTGGGTTGGATCCAGACTAAGGTCCCTGCCACATGGGATGGCTGAAACGTGGCTAATCAGAGCCGCACCAAACTTGAGACGCCGCGGCGGGATCCCATGGATCCCCTCAGCCGTGGCGCATCGCTCCCCGGCACGAACAGATGCCGGGGAGGAAGAGACGAGTGGGAGGGGGAGGCTGCTGAACTGCGCATGCTCGAGCATGCACAGTACAACAGGGGGCAGGGGATGTGCCGGCGAAAAGACGTGCCGGCGAAAAGACGTGCCGGCGATCCCACGGCCGCATTTGCCACGGCCCATTCAATTGAACCAACCAGGTAGGTGGTTCTTCTTTGATGCGCGTTTCGGGCAGTTGGGACGGATCGGGGACGGCAACGGCACGATTGCCAGATGTTTGCTGTGTGATCGCGCTCGTTTGATGCGGCCCCGATCCGTCCCTCTCCCGGCCCAAAACGCCTCGTGTGAACAGGGCCTAAGTTTTCTATCAGCAGAATGGAAATTTCCTGCCTCTCCCCTCCCACAGCAGGCCACTGATCCCCAAGAAATGCTTCTCCTGGGGGATAGAAGAACCTGAGGAACATGAGGTGGTCTACAGAAAGCCCAGGGAATTGGTGGAAATTTCCCATTTAGTTTGGATCCAACCTATTACTAGATGACCCTGAATGTCCCTTCGAACGCTTTGATTCTATGAATATTGCATTCTTGGGCAAGGCACTTGAACATGTGTTGCTCATACAATTCCAGGCATTATTGGATGGCACACATTATTAAAACTCTTTTTAATTTGGTTTCAGTCTAGTCCAGTTTCAAAATTAAAACTGTCTTGCTCAGATGGCAGCTGGATGACCTTTGCCAGGAGAGAGTCAGGGAAAGTGTCCTTCTTGGATCCTTTTTAATTCTCCTGGATCTCTTAGTGGGCTTCACTACCATCTACTGTGTTATCATTCTAGATCAGCTGGTTGATGAGGAGGAGAGAGGCACCATGCTCCTTCTTCTCTCTGGCTTATGGATTCCAGAAGGTGTTACCAGGGGATCATCTTTGGCACAGCAATACCCAGGGTTCAGTACTGTCCCCCCAATGCTATTTTACATGTACCCCAAACTGTTGAGTGGGTTAGGTTGTCTGGGACTTTGAAGTGAAAATGTTATCAGTATGCATGTGACACTAAACTCTATTTCTGTTTAAGAGCAGAATCAGGACAGTTTGTGAAAATCCCAACTGGATTTTTGAAGGTAGCAATGGATTAAAAAACTGAGCAAATAATACCGCAGTGATGTTGATTAATGATTAACTGAAGATAAAAGAATCAGCCAGAATGATCAGGTCCATAGTTTAGGAATGTATTAGCTGGAGGCATAACTTTCCTCTGTGGGGCACAGTGCCCCTTACTAGTGCTTGGATTGGTGAGACAACTGTGGTCTTTCCTTCCGAAGCAAAACTTAGCTGCTGTTATCTGTCCAGGTTAAACTGCAGTCATGCTCTTTAAATAGGACTGCTCTGAAGACAGTCCTGATATTTAAAACAGTACAATATACAGCCGTTACCATATTGGCCAGTGGGTTATAGAGGACATGTCACAGCAGTCTTTAAAGATCTACAGTGACTGGTAATTCATTCTGGACTCAATTCAAAGTGCTGGTTCTTATCTTAAAATCTCTAAATGGACTGGGGCCAGTACACTTGAAAGATACCCCTCACCCATGTCAGGCTGCCCATCTGCTAAGGTCAGCACATGAAACTCTTCTCTGTTTGCACCCATCTTCTGAGGAAAGGTGGGTGGAAACCAGAGATGGAACCTTTTTTCTGGTAGTGCCTCATTTATGGAGAACCTCCTCACAGGAATTCACCTGTGCCCAGTCTTTGTTATCCTTGCCTAAGCCCTATTTTTATTTACCCAGTCATTGTTAGTTTTATTCTGAATGGCACACACAGTAGTGTTTATATTGTGAAATTTGACCGGCTATACAGTCTCTGGCAGCTATGGAGCTGGCAGCAGAGACTGTTAAGCATTTAACACACACACTTCACTTGTTTAGAATCAGTTTTATTGGCTCTCAAGCGTTAAAAGGTTCAATTTTATTTACATTTCCTTTACATTAGCTGGTAGGAGCTTTAAAGTTCTGAGTCCTTGAGTGATTTGTGCAATAAAAAGGAGCTGAATCTCTCCGGTGTGCTTAACTAAGAAGATTGCAAAAACTGAGAAGAGGGAAACAGCTCTCCCCCCC
>NW_015173186.1:335889-336493 GCF_001447785.1 Gekko japonicus | reverse complement strand
CGCCCCCCCCCCCCCCCCCCCGCAAAAGTGTCCAAGGAAGGGGTATAAACCAATCAGCAAGGCTACTCCTAACCAGCTGACCTTAAAGTTACCAAAACTACATTTCCCACAATCCCTTATGTATTTAAAGATGCAGAAAACAATTCACTACACTTTACTAACCTAATCTCTGCCTGGGGCAGCACACTGCTCTTAACCTTGGATTATACCTGTTAAATTAACCTCTGCATTACTGGGACATTTGTTGTGTTTTGGACAATCTTGCCAATTCTATTCCATGTGCTTTAATTCACTGATCAATTACTTTGAAACTGTCTTTGCTGGGTTTTTATTGTAGCATTAACATCTTAACACTTTTTGGATTGCTAATTCTGTGTTCTTAAAAACTCTCTGCTTATTGTGTTACTTATTCTCTGATTTGCTTTTTTTCACTTTTGAACTGTTTTTAATGGTTTTATGCTGCAGCTCATGTCACTTTATTACAGCGGTTTATCTTATCTTGGCTGTTTTAATGGTAATTGTTTTAGTGGTTTTTAGCTGTTTTAATTGTATTGGGTAAAGGTAAAGGTTTCCCTTGCTCGAAAGCCAGTCGAATTCGACTCTA
>NW_015173186.1:329781-334866 GCF_001447785.1 Gekko japonicus | reverse complement strand
AAGCTCAGATACTTTGGCCACCAAATGAGAAGGGAGCACTCACTGGAGAAGACCCTGATGCTGGGAAAGATTGAAGGTAAAAGAAGAAGGGGATGACTAAGGATGAGATGGTTAGATAGTGTTATCGATGCAATGAACATGAAGTTCCATTGGAGAAAATGGCTGCTTTGGAAGGTAGATAGTGGCATTATACCCTGCTGAGGCTCCTCCCCTCCCCAGAGCCCACCCATCACAGGCTCAACCCTTAAATTTCCAGGAATTTTCCAACTCAGAGCCGGCAACCCTACAGTTTAATGTACCTCATGGGGTGTTGTGAGGATTAAAATGGGGGAGGGGAGAACTACCACCACTCTGACCTCCCTGGATGAAGGGTGGGATAAAAATTGAATAAATAAATGTGCACATTTAAATGCAGAAAAGATAGATATTAAAAAATCTAGAGTCCCTTCAGAAATCATTACAAATCCTAACATGGATTTGTTTGGCCTGTATCTTGAATGTTCTCTCTTTCTCTGTGTTCTTTGATCACCATTCTGTCTTTTATACAGTCTTGCTCTTTTTAATGTCAGAATCTTTCTTTCTGTATCACAGATTGCCATTTCCCGGATTATGCCATGGAATCAATTTACCTTTGTATATGTCACTGAAATTATGCTTGTTCTCCCATTGGGCATGGATTTCTGCCTCTTTACATTTTGATCTAAGGTTGTCAATTAATGGCTTGTTTACCTGGTCCCTGTTTTTGAAACCTGTTAATTCACAAACGTGCTTATCCAGAAGGTCCTTGGTTGGTATTGTTGTTTCTTGCCTTGTCTTTCAAAAAATTGCCTGGTAGGGTAGAAAAAGTACCTGTCTTTTTAAATGCCAGAGGTTGAAAATTTGAATCCAGACAGTTCAGCTTATTTTGGTTGTTTGTTTACAAGCAGAAGCTGCTTCATTTGATGATGGGAACCTTTTCTGCTCTTGTTGCTTTGCATTTCTGCCTAGGAAAAATAGACAGAAAGCATCAAATTGCCAGTACCTAACAGTCAGTCTCCTGAATTGTTTCTTCTTGTGCTAAATGAGTCATTGTACTGTGGCACTGCAGTGATCCTCCATGTGCTCAGTTCTTCATCTACATAAACAAAGGAAAGCATGACCTTTCCCCACCATCTTTGCTTTCTTTGGTGACTATTTCCAGAGTTACCCACCTCATATTCACCCACTTGTGCTGCTCTTCTGATACACACCTTATTACTTTGGCTTCCAAACCATCTTCACACCTCATCATGAGTGCAATTATAATCCCATGTTTTATTTATAAGTGAGGGAAAACAACATTTCCTGCTATATTACCTCAGCTGGACTCATCCACTTCCCTTCACCTCTGGTTTCTGCGTTGAATTTTCATCTTCTTTCTAGTTTCTGCTTTTGGCAGCTTCTTCTGATGATATTTGCTTATACTTTAATCCTAGCAAAACACAGAGGGGTTGGTATTATGCTTATCAAACCCCTGATAATGTTGTTGTTGTTGTTTATTAGAAAAAGTGCTTTCTGCTTCTTAAACTTTGTGATTGCAATGCTTATCCAAAAATGAGGCAGCCACTCACCATGGCTTCAGTTTTGCATGAGGCTGAGCAAGCAATGCTGTCTCTCAGGCTACCATTTTCTGTGGTTGGCAATGCTTTATGGTGGTCCAGTGCTTCTAGCTCTCCGTACCCTGAGACTCAGCCCTACTGAATAAAATGGGACTTACTTCTGAGAAGACCTGTTTAGGCTCACTTCCTTAGCCATGTCCGACTTTACTGCTTTTTCTTTCAAAAGTGTTTCAACGGCATATTCATAAAGTGAATTTCTTTCAACATCCAATATCATTGCCATTCTGTGCAAATGATTTCTTTTTATTATTTCTGTACCATCAAGGTGATAACAATTAATTTCCTTCAGCACTTATTACTAAGAAGTGTTTTTGACCATTAATTCTAGGGAAACAGAAACAAAAAGAAATTATTATATTTATTTCACACCTAAAGGATGTAATCTCCTGGAATGCTAAAATGTGTTAAAATTCTCTTCAATCTGTTCTCTTTCCCAAGTGACAGCGGATTCCTCCACCAATTGAAGGCCATATTTTATAAAATTTGATCACCCCCCAATAATTTCTTTTTAGCTTCTGGGAACTTCCATAAGGATTTTGTATCTAAAAACTAGAGCATTCTTGGCTCCATCTGCCAATAATTATATAAATGACATATAATGCACAGTTGAGCCGCTCAATTAATTCATTGGGTCTTTTTGAGCGATGCCGTGAAACTTCAGATGAGGTGTTAATAAGTTGTTAATGTCTCCATAGGTAGCTCCCAAATGGGCTTTAATTGTTAGAGTGGTGTGCAGAAGGAAAGCAAGCTGTCATTGTCCAGACTGATCGTTCCACTCTGTGTGTGTGGATGTGTCTGCGTATATGGGAAAGAGAAAGCAGTATTACAGCAACCTTGTGACCCTAAAAGAACTACTATCCTGGACCAAATATAATGGCAAAGTGGATGGTGCACATTGTGATCATGAAAGCAGCACACCAGATTAACCACCGGCAAGGTAAGTCTTTCTATATACTTGAGGAACTTCCAAGATATGGAGAAAAATATGAGTTTGCACATTGACCTAAGAACCCCCTTAAACAGGTGTGGACTGTGCACGTACCCAGAGGCATGGACTCTTTCGAGAAACTGATGGAACAGATTGCCTTGGGAGATGGTGAATCCAGCATTTGAGATCTTTAAGCAGGCCCTGGATGGCCATGTGCTAAGGACACTCTAGGAGATTAGACTACAGGACCTCCAAGGCATTATCTAAATATGTAACAGTACACAGCATCACAATCACAAAACAATTAACATAAAAACACAAACATATCATAAACTAGTATAATCTCAGTGCTGGCTCTGGTAATTTGGTTCCTGAGATGATGATCCAAATGGTGCCTCTTTGCAGTAAAACAACAATAAGACAATCTGTCAATTTTAAATGCTCCCCCAATATGATATTTGAGGAGGGCACCTCACTTTGCCTTTTAGCAGAGCTGACTGAATGAATTCTTGAGGGTTGAAGATCAAAGCAAGAAAACAGGACTGGTCTGTAATCCTCTAATGAGGGTGGGGTTGTGGCTCAGTGGCCTTTGGTTTGCATGCCAAAAATCCCAGGTTCAGCCTCAGGCATCTCCAGTTAAAAAGGACTGGGCAGTAGGTGATGGGAAAGACCTTTACCTAGAGAACAACTGCCAGGTTGAATAGACAATACTGTTCTTGATGGGCCGATGATCTGATTTAGTATAAGGCCGTTTGATGTGTACTCCTGCGCTTAGATTCCTGCAAACTGCGGTAAAGGTATATAGTAAAATATACAGTGACAAGGTAGGGATGGAAGGCGGTGAACTCAGATTCATGTTGGCAGGTGGGGAAAAGAGATTGGATGAGACAGCGGTTGGTTTCATTTCCAGGAAATGTCAAAGGAGATGATCAGGAGTCTGAAAAAGAAGACTGAGAACCCTTTCCACACCTAGTTCTTAGGGACTGGATTTGTAGCATTTACATATTTCTTTATTTTTAAGATTATTAACTATTTTCCTGCTTTTCTTTTTCTTTTAAAAATTAAAAGTTAGCAAACTACCAAATAGAAAAGACTTTTTGATGATAAATTTTGCTTTTACATATCCAGCTGGTAACCAAAATGGATTGGAAAAAATCCCAGCCATGCTAACTCTTAAAATTAAATCCATAAATGAATGCATATACAGTTCTCATTAAATTGCTTCAGTAGAGGGTCACACCAATTATAAGCCATCTTTTGAAACAGCAAAGAAAAAATATGGGCATGCAGCCCAATCCTCAACTAGTTATATTGCATGAGTATCAGGGCCATTTGCCATATTGGTTTTGAAAATAAAGATCCGCAAAGATGATGTAAAGCTTGCACTCATTTACAAAATATTGTCATGTACAGAGTTACACAGGGTATATATAATGTGTAGATGCCCATATTCCAAATTTAACCCTGTGGGGCACAACTGACAAAGTGGGAAGTAGGGCTGCCAGGTCCCCCTTGGCTACTGGTGGAAGATGGCGGTGGGTAGGGTTAGATCCAGGTTTGGGAACTCCTGGAGACTCAGAGATGGAGCTGGGGAGGACAGGGATCTCAATGGGGCACAATGCCATAGAATTCACCATTCAAAGTATCCATTTTCTTCAGGGGAATAGATCTCTGTAGTCTGGAGACGTGCTGTAATTCTAGCGGATCCCTGGGTCCCACTTGGAGGCTGGTATCCCTAGTGGGAGGTATCCTAAATTGACTTATCCAGAATTGCCATGAGACTAACCTACTATTGCTTCAACACCGACATCTCCCTCCCCGCTCCAGAAAAACCTGCTCAAAGGTCTACTAGAACCATGGCAGATTTCTTCCAGACTTTTTTTTGATCTGCATGGAATTTTGGCAGATCCATTATTTCAGAAATACATTTTTTCACATAGTATGACAGCAGAAAGTAGATCATTATTGCATTACTGCACATATATGTTTGAGGTAGTTTATGAGCATGGATCCACAATGAACATATGTAAGGTTCCTTTATGTAAAACATAGGCAGCTCCACCCCAATGCAGTGTGGTATTGGCATCACTTCTGGGCATCTTATGGTCATTTTGCAGAGGGAAAATCAGGGAGATACCCCTCAATGAGGTTTGGACCACATTGCGATTGCATCGGGGCTTATCTAAATGTTTCGCAGGGCTCTTTTTGTAGCAAGAACTCCTTTGCATATTAGGTGACACATCCCTAATGTAGCCAGTCCTCCAAGAGCTTACAGTAGCCCCAGTAAGAAGAGCTCTGTAAGCTCTTGGAGGATTGGCTACAGTAGGGGTGTGTTGCCTAATATGCAAAGGAGTTCCTGCTACAAAAAGAGTGATTTGAATCATGTTGGCATGACTTGCAGGCACATTCATATAGGGGGGATTCACTTTTTCAAAGGGCTCTACCTCATGGTGAATCTCTGAGCATGTAAGTGGGGAGAAGGGGCTTCAGGCTTCCATCTCACCCCATTTTCATCTCTAG
>NW_015173186.1:296313-329733 GCF_001447785.1 Gekko japonicus | reverse complement strand
TCATGTTGGAGTTTAGGATGGACTCCTGTTTCTTTCAATATGAACGTGGGTGAGGTTTAATTTTAGAATAGCTGACAGAATATTGCTTTTGCTAAATTCAATACTAGGCAGACCTTGTGGATTTTGTAGTCTGAAGGAGCCACTGCTGTCCATGGGGTCTGGCACTGAAAGAACTGGGGCAGAAAATAAAGTGTGGGGTGGATTGGCTGAATGTATTGGAGCAGAGCAACTGATCCCCCGCAGTAGCACTATCCATAGCAATTCTCAGAAACAGCTTTTTATGTTAATCTTTTCATGTTAATTGTGTGTGCTTCTTAAAATGTATCTCAGGAATATAACGTGGGAGGTTGCCCACCTTGAAATAAACAGAACTTGTACCACTGGAATATTAGAACTATATATATACATAGTTGTGCCTGCAGGTTTTGCCAGGGGTTCACCAACATGATTCATGTCACTTATATGCCAGTAGCACACCAGCACTGGGATGGAGCTGGCCATGATTTATATAAAGGAACACTGCATATCTTTCATATAAAAAAGGAGGTGTGTGCGTTTGTGTGTATAGACACACACATATGGAGAAGTAAAAAACTGCATATTTTCACTTTGGTATAATTTATTCTGTGCTAATCACTATCTGCCTCCATTCATTAAGTGACTCATTTTTAACACCAACTTGTTAAACTCATGCTGTTATATGCCCTATTTGACCAAACCCTAGCTTCCGTTAGTCATTGTGGCATGCTGTGAAAAAAGGCATGGATTCAAGAGCATTTGGATAAACAAATGTTGAGCATACAACTGAACTACAGCATTTTAATCTTGATCTCACTTACTGCATAACTGGAAATGAAAGACCCAGACAACTGTAAAAACAGCACAATATCAGGAGAAAGAGGTTTCATTCAGATATTGCATGAAACAATGGTTTAATACATTGTCAGAAGCAATTACATACATTGGAGATAGTAGGGTTTAGGTCCTAAGAGTACAAGTAAAATCGCCTAATCAGGGCTAATGTAACATCAATATGTTTCTGACACAAGGCCAAATAAATTTGTGGACCCACAAACAATTTTGTGTGTGTGTGTATGATTCAATTCCAGATTGGAACATTCAACTTTTGGTCCTATATAAATTGTTTACTGCCTTACAAGTCTAACAGGGGCTTTGTTGGATGTTGTATTCTGTACTATTTGACCTTTGAAGAAGGCTTTTTGTGCATTTGTCACTTTGATTATTTTATGAGGCTTTATTTGGGCCCCTACAAGGTTTTTATATGTTTTTGAAATAAACATGTGTACTTTTGTCTATACCTACTGATGGTTTTTTAAAAAAAATTTTTGGCCCTTTACAAGTTTTCTAAACTTCCTTTGGAGGTTTTTGCTTGGTTGGTTTAGTTTTTCTTCCCCTCTCTTCGTGGGTTAATTAGTAAGTGCCCTGAGGCATCTAAGAATGAAGGGCTACTGCCAGGCTAGTGCATAATTGGCTCAAGTGCCTGGATGGGTTGGGGAAGGGATGCCCTTGGGGTTGAACAGCATCAGCCAAGCACCTTGAAAGAGGGAAATGAGGCTTAACACTTCTGACACTGTTGTTTACATGCAAGTAAAGATAAATGAGACCAGATCTGGATAACCAAACTAGCCAGACTTCATCAGATTTTGGAAGCTAAGCCAGGTCGGTCCAGGTTAGTACTTTGATGGAAGGCCACCAAAGAAGTCCAGGGTTGCTGCGCAGAGGCAGGCAATGGCAAACCAATTCTGTTTGTCAGTTTCCTTGAGAATCCTATAGGGTCACCATAAATCATCTGCAACTTGATGGCACTTTCCGCCAAAAGGTAAATGAAGCCAGGGGTAATATTGGCCAAGTTTGGAGTTAGTGTGGGTTTGTCCCAAGATGCTGGTAGGCGTGGTAGGCTCTAGTTAGCTGCAGCTACAACTAAAGTTAGGGTGGTTTACTGAAGTATATCAAACATTAATGAAGTTAATTTAGGCTTGTGTTTTCATTTAGGCTACTGGTACACCTTAAGCTAGGATTGCTTAAGACTGGAGATGTTGGGAGGGGAGCCTGGGGAGGGTTTGGGGAGGGAGGACTCTCAATGGGGTGTTATGGCCATAGAGTCCACCTTCCAAAGCAGCCATTTTCTCCAGGGGAACTGATCTCTACCGTCTTGAGATCAACTGTAATTCTGGCAGATCTTCAGTCCCCATCTGGAGGTTGGCAACCCTAACTTAAGCAGAGGCGCGTATTAATTTTTAAAATGTTATTTACGTTATTTATAGTCTGCCTTTCACACCTGAACTCAAGAAGAAGAAGAAGAAGAAGAAGAAGAAGAAGAAGAAGAAGAAGGAGATTGGATTTATACCCCGCCCTTCACTACCCAAAGGAGTCTCCTTTCCCTTCCCCTCCCCACAACAGACACCCTGTGAGCAATGCTCCCTCTAAGCTGTGGAGTCTTGCGAGCAAAAATCCTACTTTGTGAGCTGCTGGCATTAAAGTTGTGAGCGAGCAATTTGGCTACTGCATAAATTAGTTGGCTCTGGAGCCATCCTTCCTAAGACAAAAATGTGTGATCTGGAGGCTAAAAAACTGTGAGCTAGCTCACACTAACTCAGCTTAGAGGGAACACTGCCTGTGAGGTAGGTGGGGCTGAGAGAGCTCTTTTGAGAACTGCTCTTGAGAGAACAGCTCTGACCCATGGTCACACCAGCAGCTGCATGTGGAGGAGTGGGGAATCAAACCTGGTTCTACCAGATTAGAGTCCGCACACCTAACGACTACATCAAACCGTCTCTCAAGATGGGTTACACAAAGTAAATATGTATATGCAGACCCTTTTGGACCCCCCTATGTATGAGCCTCCATGACTGTATTGTACTGGCATACACAGTATTTCACTATCAGAACAGCCCTGTCAATCAACTAAGCATGTGAACGGGCGCTATGTTGCAATACTTTGCAGAAGAAAACTAAGCAAGGCTATATATTTATTTTCATATCAAATTGTTTACTTCATACAGAATATAATGGAATAAATCTATTGCATATTAAATTCATAACACAGCTTCTTTGCCCAGGAAAGTTCTTGGTTGTGTCCTCTGGTTAAAATGTCAATGGAATGTTGACATTCTTAGTTGTACAGTTGACTGAACAATTTCCCTATAGGGTTGGATTAATTAATAATGATATCTTCAGGCTTTAAAAACACTTTCTGAATGGGGCAGTATGATCAGAAAATTAGCATTCATGATATGTGTGAGCATGGTGCTCTGCCTTTCCGTGGAAACTCACAGTTCAGCATCTAGGCGCTTTGCAGTTGTTAACCCAGCTGCCCTGTGAGGTAGGTGCTGTTATCCTTAGCAGAGAAGAGATGACAGCGAAGCCCAGAAAGATGCACAGACTTCAGCAAGGTGATGAGGCACGTCAGGGGCATGAGTGGAAGCAACACCCCACAGTGCCAGCAGTAACACTCTGGGTTCAGCTGATTAGATCTGGGGAAACATTGTTTATGTTATTCAGTGTTTTCCAAATGATGCTTATTTATATGAGTTGCTTATCCACATAAGACAGGGAGGGGAAGAGACATAGCTTACTGACATGCCACATGTTTTGTGTGCGTAGGAGCTCAGGTTCCGTCTCCAGCATCCCAGGTTAAAGGACATCTCATAGTAGGATTGGGAAGGACCTCTACATGACATCTTGGAGAGCCCCCACTCATCAAAGTACCAAATATTAAGCTAAATGGGTAAATAGTTGAAGCCAGTATAAGATAGCTTTGTATGAATTACTCACAGGCTTCATAATGTTAGGATATTTGATTTTTTAAACATTATTTTAGTCTGGAAACTGTTATTTTAAGCTATCAGCGGTCTGTTTTTATGCTGGGCTGAGTTTTTAATTCTGGATTTTAATTGATATCTTATTTTATTTGGTATGCTACCACTGGCAGGTTCCTGGAGAGGTAGAATAAACGTTTTCTAAATATAAAAAGAACAGCAGGTAGAAAACTCAGTATTGTTACACCGATAATACAGGACACCTTGAATACAAATCAGATTTGCAAAGAGGAATGAACAAACTTCCATGGTTCCATTCCTTTATTGTTCTGGAAGTTTATGTTGGGCAATCCTCCTTAATTCCAGTTTAATTAGAATTTCTAAAATTAATGCCTGGCTTGGAGCATGCTGTAGCTTGTTCTTTTACATGCTTTTTTTGCATTTGTGTTGCTTATGTGCATGTACACATCTGCAAGACATCTGATGTGATCATATGTACAATCAAGATTCTTTTTGTATAATAGTAGACTGATGCACACATGCGCCCCCTCTTTTTGGTGATTTGCAGTGTGGAGAGCCATTCCATAAGAGCAGAGGTCATTTCGGGGGGGGGGAACGCGGGGGAATGCAGTCCCCCCGGGTGAGGTGCAGGGGGGCGGGGAACATGATGAAGCCCCGCCCCCTGCTTCCGGCCGCCCCGCTTCCAGCCCTCATTCAGCCAGGAGGAGGCAGGAGAAGAGGGAGGGTAAGTTGCTTCCTCCCTGCCTCTCCCCACTCCTGCCTGCCTGGGGCCAGGGAGGGCCTTGGCGGGGCTTCCTCGCACTCCCGCTGGCCTTGCAGGTCCACCGCCGGGCCCCTGATGTCAGGGTGTGTGGCATATGCTAATGAGTTATGCTAATGAGTTCCCTTAGCTCTTTTTCTACGAAATGACCCCTGCATAAGAGGCTTGCCTCATGGAGTTGCATCACATAGTCGCCAGTTGTGACCTCATGTATGAATCTTGCCTAAATGTATTTTAGAGACTCCAGATGATACCCAAGTTGTACTTTGTTCAATTTTCACTGTGTTATAGACACAGTAAAATAAACAGAATGAACAAAAAGGTTGACATTTCTGGTTCTTTGTGCAAGGTGAGTTCAAGAGTAGTTATAAAAGGAGTTAGAACTCCCTGCCAATAAATAGAAGAAAATACAAGCTACCAAAAACAAAAACCAATAACCTTAATGCCCTGATTCAAGGAAGTATTGTTCAGTCAGACGCCTTATTTATTTCAGCACCATCTGCCTCAATGGTAACTACAGAAGATTATCTCTGATCAAAATGTCAAAAGCAAATATACTGCCTAGAGTGTTTTGAAAGAATTTCCTTAACATGCAGGATGTCTTGCAAACCTAACATTGGCAGGAAATTTAAAATTGGCTTCTAGTGATTATCTGAGCCCACAATTCACTTTCTGTACAGTTTTGCCCTTGTAATGCTCAGCCGCATGCATGTTCCAGGAAACATGAACACAAAAAACTGGCAGAAAGAGGACACAAAAGAATATGTTGCAAAACAGAGATGAATATTCATGGGGATTTCTCTGCAGCTTCACTGAGCTTTGCATGACAGATAAAAAAGGAAATGATTCTTGTTTGGGTTCATGAGCAAGAGGCTAGGCTTGCCCTCACAAGGAAAGACTGACATTTCGGATTTTACTAAATAGGAAACCCTGGATGACTAGAGAGAGAGAGAGAGAGAGAGAGAGAGAGAGCTCCTTATCTCTGGATTGTATAATCCAGAAACTATTTCTGGAATGTGTGTGTGTGTAACATAGTGTGTGTATATGTGTGTATAATCACACATAACACACACATGTGTACATATGTATTTAACCTTATTCATGGTGGCAAAATGTAGTCTTTGTGATCCTTGAGTGACTTTTTGAGCCTCATTAGAGACATAGATTCTATTCTCTGTGGATAGCCAGCCTTTCTCCAGTTTTTGGAACTCTACCACATTTTCTCTTCTTCCTCCAGCTACATGTTCAGGACTATAAGCAGCTCCTTCTGCATGTGGCACCATCTCAGCACATGGGAACCATCCACACATGGCAGCCAGCCTTAATGAATGATAAAAGGGCAGAGTAGACCTACTTCAAATAAGGAATGGATTATTTACCTGGGTAAACAGTCCATGCATGAACATTACATGTCGTTTTTGCTACTACAAGCTTGAGACAAGTTTTGTATCAAAATATGAAGTCAATGGGATAGCTGGATTCTTCTAAAACAGAAAAGCTGAGAAATGCTACAACCGACTCCTTGGAACAAGGAGCCCTCACAGTCTTTCCCTTTTCCCATAAAAAGCTTTTCCATTGTTTCCATCACATTCTGAGAAACCAGGATCTGAATTTTTATCCCACTGCTATTCTATGTGATGCCTCCTTTCCTCCTATGTCAGCTCATATCTATTGATTGTCTCAGCTTCTGCAATAGAAGTAAGTATTGACAGCATTTTTTTTAACTTCAAGATTCCAACCATTTTAAATGTTCCTACTACCTAAAATAATTGTCTCTGAAAGTGTGTTCAGTCATCCTTGACTGGACTGGACTATTGTTGTTACTCTGCAATTTCTGTCAAACGCTGTCTGTTGGGATCTCAAGAAGGCTGGATGCCCCTGTGCCTTCATCTGTTTCATCTTATGTATCGGCAGACCTAGGCTTAGATTGAGACATTTAGATGTAGTAGCATTTTTGTTCAAAATGTGTTATTGCAAGCAAGCAAAACATACCTTAGAACTTCACAAAAGTCAACTGCTGAGAAACATAACTGCTTTAAAAACTTACCTTGCTCAGATTCAGAACTGAGCTATTTCTTGCTTTTGTGGTTGGTAGTGTAATGTTGTTCTAATTGTAGCATTCAAATCAGTGTAATTCCCAAACAGCTAGCATCTTATTTGTTACATGGGACCTGGTTCCATTTTGAATCATAAAGTGAACAATGATAAAGCCTGACACTGGGGGACGTGTGTGTTTCACTAATTGGCTCAGGATGCTTCATCTGTATTGGTAGATACCAGTCTGTGATCACGGAATTCTCAACCAGTTCACTTTATAACCTCAATGTGATGCAGTCTCTGCACTTTGTGCACATGGTACATTCCAGCAAATGTTAGTCACAACAAAATTCTACCAAAAGCAGTGGAATGAGCGGCAAGTTCTTATCGACAGGGCCAGTTTGGTGTAGTGGTTAGGAGCAGGGCTATTTTGGGGCAGGAACGCACAGGAACGGAGTTCCGGCTGGCTCCTGAGTTGGCCACACCCAGCAGGAACTCATTAGCATAATAGGCCACACCCAACAGCAGAAACTCATTAGAATTGGCTACATTCGGGGTGTGTGGCCTAACATGCAAAGGAGTTCCTGCTACAAAACAAGCCCTGGGTTTTCACAAGGTAAACAGAATAAGAAGCAAAAGGTGGGTGTGGCTGGATGACCACACTTCTGGTAACATGGGGGTGCGGCCTAATACGCTAATAGGCTGTGCTGTCAAGGGTGTGGCCTAATATGCTAACAAGTGTCTGCTGTTGGGTGTGGCCTATTATGCTAATGAGTTCCTGCTGGGCTTTTTCTACAAAAAAAGCCCTGGTTAGGAGTGTGGAGATAATCTGGGAGAACCAGGTTTGATTTCTCACTCCTCCACATCTAGCTGCTGGTGTGACCTTGGGTCAGTCATAAGTTTTTTCAGAGCTGTTCTCTCAAGGGCAGTTCTTGAGAGAGCTTTCTCAGCCCCACCTACCTCCCAGGGTGTCTGTTGTGGAAAGGGGAAGGGAAAGGAATTGCAAGCCACTCTGAGACTCCTTTGGGTAATGAAGGGTGGGATATAAATCCAATCTCTTCTCTCCTTTTCTTCTCTTTGATTCCAGCTTTAACTGAGACTAATTTTTGCTGGATTGTTTTCATATGGTTGGATCCTAATAACCACAAACAGGAGCTCCACTCAAAGAATGGCTATTCTCTCCCCATTTTCTACAGACATCCACACCACCTGCAAACGCTTCCTGTTGGATGCAGCATGGGCCGGGGAGACCTGCATCTTCAACTGGAAAATTTTGATTGCCATGTAAGCATTCCCTAATCTGCTAGAAGACCAAGAAGACAACCATTCCTTCCTTCCTTCTTACATATAAAGGCCAACAGGAGAGCCATGAGCCAGCTGTGGGGGGAAAGTCTAGCTGCAGGCTGCCCTACCAGATCTGAAGCATTATATAACATGTGCACAATTTCACCCATTAGGAATAGAATTTTAAAAAATTACAAATTAGAGATATTCTACTCTCTACTTTCTAAAACAAAGTCCAGAGAAGATGCAATACGTAGATGAGTCAGTCTTTACCTTCTAGATTGACCCAACTTTGTTATGGAACCTGAACAATTATAGAGGGATCTATTTGAGTGAGACTTTTGACATTTGATCCAGTCTGGAGAACAGTAAACCTCAGGAACAACAATGCTGGCCGGCCTTGATTTAGACTTTTAATGCTAACTGAAGGAACAGACTAGATCATTTACTGCATTTATGATGGTTTGCTGTGAAAGCTGGTCTAATTACTGAGTAGTGTGCAAGGGGAGGGAGGGGCCTGGGAAACTCTCAGGGTTGCTTATAAAATGACAAAGCATGGCTTGGCATTATCAGTCATGCCAAGTCTGAGGATACAATAATCTATTTTAGATTTTGCACAAAATAGCAATCCAGAATTTCAGTTCTTCTATATTGTCCCCTTCAGAATTTGTTACATTGACAGCAATCTTAAACAGGTTTTTTTAAAGAGGAAATTGCAATTTTATTCAGTGGATCTTACTCCCTGGAAAGTATTCTTGGGATTGGAGTCTTAGATGCTTGACTTTTGATCTCATGACACAGGGTGTGTCAGTATGTGTGTTATTTATACAGCAACCCTAAATGTAATGAGTGATTTATCTTGGCATTGAAGATGACCTTGTTTTTGACCCAAAGTGCTTGCAGACTATTGAAACAGAAAGGGGAATATGAAATTGTCAGCCGAAGTGGGAAAAGAGAGAGATGGGACAAGATCAATGGAGGAAAGAAGCCTGGGTTAGCTGTATGGCTTTGGACCAAGCTGTTCAGTTGTGGTTCTATCCTGCTTACAAAGTTGCACCCTTTAACCACAGGTGTCAGTGACTGTTTTTATCTTTAGCAAGAGGATTAAACCAAACATATTTGCATGGAGATGCCTCCTCTGCGCTCCACCACTAGATGTCCGTGGTGTTCTTTGTTTCTCTGCTGCTCTACTGAAACGCTAGAAAATGCAACAGCAACACAAAAACATAGATAGCTCTGTCGGAAAGGATCTTGGCTGCTGGGGCACAGTTTTAAGATTATAAGCAATATTTACTGTATGAATGTATTCAGTTTAAAAGCTGAAAGGAAAGCGCTGTGATAATAGGGGACTTACTAATAATGGGAGATCCGTATCAAAAGAAGGAAAGATGGTTGCTTAGGGCCATGCAGATGGAGGCTGAGAAATTAATATTACAGAGATGGAAAGTATGCGATTACTCAGAATAAAAGATAGGTTGTGTGGTATCAATGAAAGGCTTATCAAATCCATGAAAAATGTCCTTCAAGCAGTAGAACATGATAAAGATAGTTAAAATTCAGAGAACTAAACTCTGCTTCTGGTAATATACTAGAGTAACCCATATATCTTAAATGGAACAATTCAAAGCACAGGGACAATTCATAGTGCTTTTCAATGGCCTAGTGCTAAAAGGTATGCAGATGGCCATTTTGGTTATATGGTTAATTTATTCATACCCCCAATCACCATGTGTACCACATGGAAACACATTGTCACACCTGTTTTTCAAAAATGTTTCAGAATTTGAACCCCCATATGAACTTAATTGGTGTCTCACAGCATGGAAGAGTCCCCTCCCCCCATACTCACTAGAGGCTCATTTAAACCAAAGATGCTTTGGATTGAACCTGGGACCTTCTGTGTACAAAATATATACTCTCCCACTGAATCTGAACCCCACCTTCAAATTCCAAATAGCAGTAAACTGAATGTACTTGGCAAGTACTAGACAAAGAAAAGAAACGTTGCACCCCCTTGCTGTAATCACTCTCTCAAAAGTTGAGCTGCATGGGTCAACCGCTGGGGCTCACCCACAGAACTCTCTCCCTAGGCATCTTTATGGAATGAGGAGTTCCACCCAACACGAAAGAATAAGTCTTTTATTTCTTTATTTGCCTAGTTATACCCTGTTTTTCTCCCCACTGGGAATTCAAAGCAGCTGGTAGTAGCATCATGCTCTCCTCTTCCAGTTTATCCACACAACAGCTCTGTGGGGCAGGTGAGATGGAGAGAAAGAGAGTGACTGTGGCCCCGGGTCACCCATCTAACTTCAGTGGCCAAGTGGGGATTTGAAACTTGCTATCACAGATCCTTGTCGGCATCTTTGACCACTGCACCGCACTGTCTCAGGATATGGGGATGCCAACCTCCAGGTGGGACCTGGGGATCCCCCAGGATTACAGCTCATCTCCAGATTTACAGAGATCAGTTCCCCTGGAGGAAAGGGATGCTTCGGAGGGGGGAACTTTATGGCATTGTACCCCACTGAGGTCCCTGTCCTCCCCAGGCTCCCACCCCAAGCCTCAAAAAGTTCCCCAGCCTGGATCTGTCAACCCTGCCCTTTCATCCCCTGCCAGTGGCCAGAGGGGACCTGGCATTCCTAGGAGCCCCTGATCTTGCCAGAAGTTGGTGGCAATTTTTGTGTGATTCGCTTTAACACCTCTTTCATGTCTTGAAAATAAAAATAATTTTAAAGTTGAAATAAATTATTCTTTGGGAAGTGGCCATGGGAAAGACTCACACTGGGTGCAGTGTCACAAGTGAAGCCTGACTCTCTGAAAAGTAAAACAATTAACTTAATTTGCTGTTGCTGTTGCACATTAACAGTTCAAACGTAAATTGCCTCTACGGTCTTTTCAGCAATATCAATGTTCTTTTTTACAACAGTATTTGAAGATTGTACATCTATGAATTTCTTTCGATGTTTTCAGTTTTGCACTGATTTCAGTCAGGATAGCTGAATTCTAATTGTATCTTTTAACATATTTTCAGGTCTGCCCCTAGCGAATGTGATTTGTGCACTCAATACAACCTTAGCCTGGCAAGGTTTTGGTTTAGATCCCATAACACGCAAGCTTAACTGTAATAATATTTTTAATTCTTCTAGTGTTACAGGGACAAAGTATGTACTCAAAATTAATTGTGTGTTTAATTGTTTTATGGGGTCCAGATGCATTAATTAACATCTTGCACGACTGAGCACCAATGATGAAACACAGGAAGATGTGCTACAAATTTGGCTTGTGTTTAATGATCCTGTAATTTTCTGGATATCAACTTCTGCTTAAACTTGGTTCAAACCATGATAATGTGGTTACTTAGTCAAGCCATTTACCCACCCAGGGCAGGGAATTACCTGCACCCACCCCCAGTTTCGCACTCTGAAGAATTGAGGAGCTGGAGAAAAAATGATTTCCATATAATGATGCTCTAGGAATTTCCCCTACTAAAGACCGTAGAGTCTAGGGGAGGAAGCCTAGAGCATCACCTGAAAGTGACATCACATGTACTCCCAACTCCACCCTCCTCGGGCACCACCCCTCAAACTGCACGAGGTCCCGCAGGGCCCTGATCTCCTCTGGGAGCTCATTCCACCAGATAGGAGCCGCCACTGAAAAGGACCTGGCCCTCATTGCCGCAAGCCTGGCCTTCTTGGGGCCTGGGGTCACCAGCCGGTGTTGTGACCCCGACCGATGTGCTCTTTGGGGAATATGTGGGGAATTGTGGTCCCTCAGGTATGTTGGACCCTGGCCATGTAGGGCTTTAAAGGTAAGCACCAGCACTTTGAAGCAAATCTGGTATGCTATACGTAGCCAGTGCAGCGCTTTCAGTACAGGTTGGGTGTGCTCCCACCTAGGGGCGCCCACCAACAGCCTGGCTGCAGCATTCTGCACCAGCTGTAGCTTCTGGATTTGCAACAGAGGCAGCCCCATGTAGAGAGCGTTACAGTAGTCTAACCTCAAGGTGATCGTCGCATGGATCACTGTGGCCAAGTTGTTACGGTCGAGGAAAGGAACCAACCGCCGTACCAGCCGAAGATGATAAAAGGTTGATCTAACAATGGCTGCCACCTGGGCCTCCGTTGTTAAAGAGGAGTCCAGGAGCACTCCCAAACTCCTAACCGCCGAAGCTGGCACCAAAGGCGCTCCATCGAAGGTCGGAAGCGGGAGCCCTAACCCCGATCCGGTCCGATTCAAGCACAGGACCTCCGTCTTCACCGGGTTTAATTTCAGCCTGCTCCGTCTGAGCCACCCAGCCACGGCTTGTAAAGCCTGGTGCAGATCTTCTGGGTTGGAGTCCAACTGGCCGCCCAACATCAAATAGAGCTGGGTGTCATCTGCATATTGATTAAAGTTCTAATCAGATGCATTATTATAATTTTATTAGGTAAATTTTTAATCCCTTTTTTAGTTTACTTGAGGAATATTAATGTGATGCAAATCCTTCTTAAGGACTGCAATTGCTTAAGAAGGATTGCCTTCCCTTGGTTTTTTCAAGGTGATAATTAGCATGTGAGCAGATTGGCTGCTGGGTCAAAAATTTAACAATCACAGTCCTTTAGATGTGTCAGAGCTCTGCAGAAAGGAAGAGAAACTTGAAGGACAAGTTTTTCTTGTTGCTAGTCCATGCAAACCTTTCTTGCATGGCCACAAATGTGCTACCATGCATTTTCAATCAGGAAAATACAGTAAGAATAATACGCATATAAAGTGGAGTTTCTGGTACCAACATCCGCTGAAAATTAACATATGCAGAAATGAAAGCAATAAAGATGAATCAAAGGCATACCAGCTCGAGTTCTGGGAAACTCTGGAGCAAAGACTGAAAGCAGAAAGGGCCAGGTATGTCATGTCCAAAGTTTTTAGCCCATTTTACCATGCATTCCTTAACCTGTTCTTCCTCAGTTTCAAATTTCAATAAGAGTTTATACATTTTAGCAATAACATGGTCATCCTTTGTACATAATTCTATTTCAGATTCAGACTTTGATTGTTCTAAATCATACCTTTTATCAGTTTTGAACCTTCCGAAGATTTGTACATACGTAAACCAGTGGCAGGTATGGCCTTTGATTATTAAGTCTTTATTTGTGATTATTTAATTTGTATTCACCTTGTCACAATTCTAACACACCACAATATGCTAACCATTTATGTGAACCCATCATTTCTTTTCCAAATGTGCTTCTTGTGTTGATAACAACAATGGTATTTTCATGCAAAACTAGGCTTATACATTCCATACTCTCGAAATGGCACATCTAACGTAATGATTATTGAATTCTGCATTAGCTTTAGCTTTGTCATACGTCAGATCTCTGTGCCATCCAAATTTCAGATTGTGGCCTTCTAATTCTAATAATATTTTGTTTTTTAAACAAAATTAAATGATTCATCCATATCAAGAGGAGGCAGCAAAATACAATTTCAAATCTGGCAAACCCAAGCCACCTCTTTCTTTTGTGTCTTGTAATATTTGATAAGTATTTTTGCAGTTTGCAATGTATCAATCGACTTAACCCATTTTGTAAAATTTTCTCCAAAATCCATATCTTCCAGGATCCTAAATAAGAGGTCCAATTCAAATTATCAATATTCTTCTCTGCATCTAAAAAAATCAATGCAACTTGTTCTTCATTATGTTTTTCCAGATATTTTAAGGTATGTAATACTGTCCTGAGATTGTCTCTCAACTCTGAACTTTCCGCTAGCATCATTGTAAACATCTTATAGTCACTATTCAACAGGGAAATCAGTCTATCATTACTTGGAAAAATCAAGTCCTGTCCTTCTTTAGGTATCAGTGCTATCCGCTTTCTATGTCCCTAACAGAATTAATTGTCTTTTGTAAAGGTTGTAGAAGTTCATCCTCAAAACACTTGTAATAGTTACCCAGAAGGCCATCTCGTCCTGAGGCCTTACCCGGTTTAGTTTTTTTTACATAGTTTCCGCCATTTCTCTTATTGTAATAGGTCCATTCACAATCTGTTGTCAATTCTGTAATCTTAGGTAAATGTTGTTTTCTAATATATTCCTCTATTTTTCCAATGAAATATCATGATAAACATTTGTAATCCATATTGTAATCAGAAAATTTAAAAAGAAAAAAATGTTAATTAAAAATTTAAAACTTTAACTGGTACCCATGGCACCCAGCAGGGAATCCTCCTTGTCCACATCATGAAGTCATGAAGGTCTTTAGAAGTTAAATTGTGCTCAGAATTGTGCTCAGAAACAAATAGGCAATCAGTGCAGCTATTGTAAGATTGGTATCATAAGTTAGCACCACCCATTGCCAGCTAACAGGTAGGCTGCTTTAATATGCACAAGGTTCTGTGTTGCCTTCAAGAGCAGCCTCACATACAGTAGGCAGTCGGAGATGAGAGATTCTGAATTAACTGTAGATGTAAAAGGTACTCCTAGTAACTGCTTCAACCTGCTTTTCAAACACAAGAGATAAACCAGGAGTGCCCCTAAAATTTTAATTTGAACCAACAGGATCAATTTGATCCCACCCAGACTAAATGGATCTAACCTTACAAGAACATTTGCCTTCCCAACTAGCATTACCTCTGCCTTGTCAGATTCCCAGACCTCCACTTGCTGAAGATATGCAGACACAGACACTCATGTATCTCATAAAGTAGGCACTCACTCATGAAAGCTAATACAACAATAGTTAAGGTGCTACAAGATTCTTTGCTAGAGATAGTTGTGATTTCTCCTAACAGATTTTAATAAACAAAGAGGGTAACTTCCACAACCCCAATGATCTCAATGACCAAGTCAGGTAAATTATTCTAAAATAATTCACAGAAATCTGTCTGTCCAGTACCTTTTTATCCCATACTTTCTTCAGGGTGCTTGGAGTGGTGCTCATGGTTTTCACTTTCACTATGCTCATATGTTAAGTAGTTTGGACAGAGAGAAGTAACTGGCCTATGGTCATCCATTTCATGGCAGTCTGAGGGTTTGAGTCTGGGTCTCCCTAGTTGAACACTATGAACACTGCATGAAACTAACAGGAGCATGGTTTCTTTATACCTTTAGCTGATGAATTACCCCCCCAACTTGGCCACCAAGTCAGAGCAGCTCTGAAATGTTTCTTCAGCAAACTGAAAGTGGATGGCAGAAATCTCATAATCTCTCAGGTCAACTCTAGGTGTGAGAAATTCTCGGACAGTTTTTAAAAGTTCAACAGGATGAGATTCAGCTGATGCAAAGGCAGTGCATGATTGTGTTTCTGCTGCCATCACTGCCATAAGCTTCCTATGAGACGGCCTCTCCACATTTACTTGCTAGGAAATCAGAAAGACTTCCTAGTACATACGCATAGGCCAGTAACCCCAGCGACCTACAATATGTGGAACATCCAATCATTTGACAGGGCAGCATCTTCTTTCAGGAGATGATAGATCTTTGCAACACAGCAGTAGTTTGGTCTCTAAGCCACCTCCTCCTATAGGAGCAACAACTTTATGTTTACAGAATGGAATCCTCTTCACATCATTGTTATTTGCAGAAAAGAACAGAAATATTTAAAGTCCCTGATGAAGGCAAAGAGATTAAAAAATCAACCCAGGAATTTAGTTACTGTGAGGTTGGACTAACTAAGGCTAATTTGCAGATATAATTGGAATTTAACAGTGCAATCCTAAACACACTTGTACCCTTCTAAGCCCTTTGACTTCAGTCGACTTGGAAGGGTGTAACTTTGCTTAGGACTGCACTGTAAACATGTCACATAATTTGTGATACTTTACAACAGAACCCCTCATTCGCCCCTCTAAGTTTTTCACTGACCCAGGCACATATTGAGAAGTGTGCAAGGCAAATTTGGTTTTATTTAAATAACCTATAAAAAACTGTAGAGTGAGGTCTGTCATGGCGGTCTGAGTAGGTTCAGCTTGTGCCAGGTGTGTGAGAGAGACTGATTTCCAGAGGATTGATGGGACTGCTTGGAGGAGGGGAATGTGGGAAAGAACTATGATGGCTCCTGGATCCAACCCTTTAGCTGGAAGAGAGATTATCCCAGAGTTGTCTCAACTAGATAAAGAACTCAAAGACAAGTCTCTGTCACTAATTTATTTATTCTAAAAAAATAGCTTCACCATTCCATTTACATTCATTCTCAAGGTGGCTTAAATAAAAACTAAACATTCAATCCAAAATCTAATTAAAACATCAAATAATTCAATTTAAAAATACAGGACCAAAAAAGAAGCCGTTTACAGCAGTGATGTGTGAATGTTCCTTTTGTCAAATTACAAGCTGATTGTAAGTTGCAAGCAGCACCCTCAAATATTTGAAAATGCTTTTTTTAAAAAAATAAAGTGGTCATAATTGCTTTAATTGTATTGCAATTTTTTCACATATGTCCGGTGTCTGGCCCCCTCCCGTGTTTTCTATTTGTCTAGTCCACCCAACAGAGAATATTAACATTAAAAAGGTGCTTTCCTAGGTTGCCTTGATCCTGCTAGCGTGCTGATGGAAGGGAGAAAGCTGCATGGCTTGTCTCCCTAGTATTGCAGCCTTGTCCGTTTTGCCTGCTTCCTATCCAAAGATGAACATGTTCATGTTCTCCAGATGTTACAAACTGGATCACAAACAGTACGTGAGTTCTCACACTACTATCTGGGGTCTGCAGTTTGATCTAGTAAGTTCTGAGCCAACATGAAGAACGCTGACCGATGCAGACTGTGGATAGTGCATGTGAAAAGCAATCACATACAATACAACATATAGCTGATTTTTAAGGCTGCATGGCCACCTGATCACGATGACTCTGGGGCATATGTAATCCAAGCAAGCTGGCAAATTGAGACATGGGCCAATAATGGGTGCCCTGCCAGCCACCATGAATGCTGACAACTGAACTACCAGCTGACACTGAAATAGCAATTCATTTTATGGAGTACTGAGCTGAAGAGGAATCAGCCATGTTAAGCCAGGTAAGTTTGATTTTTCAACGCGTTATTCACAAAAGGAATACAGATAAGACAGTCGACAGATCAATAGAATAGGACATCAATTGCTGCCACCATCGCAAAATATTGTTAGCATTAATTTTGCCAGACCAGTTGTACTTGCACTTTACATCATCTGGATTTGTTTTAGATGGTTTTATGATTTTTTTTAATGGTTATGTGTTTTAATTTTTGTAAGCCACCCTGAGCATGCCCCGGTGGGGAGGGCAGGGTATAAATTTTATAAATAAATAAATAACCAATAGAGTTGTACATAACAGAACTACCCAAGCCAAAAAAGTACATGAAAATTGCTGTTTCAGGTTGTTACTTTGGGCTCCTGGAATGGCATTAGGAATCTGGGATTCTTACTGAAATGAAACTACCTTGCCTTCAAATCTGTGCTGTCTCTACTTTGGGTGCTTACCAAGCCAGCAGGAGCATGACCATGTGCTCGCCATGTTCTTTGATTCTGCTTGTTTCCCCAGGCAATGGCATTCTTTTAGCCAATTGGCTCTTGGCAAGCATCTAGTACTCCCAGCCATTCACCTTTGCAGACAAGCTGCAGAGAGGGACTGCACTACACAGAAATGAGCTACTTGGGTGGGGTGGAGCTGGTAAAGTAGAGCTGCTTTGCTGCATATGGCTCAGATTTGAAGGATCTGAGGAGGAGAGAGAGGACTGCGTTCCATACAATTTTGGTGGTGTTAAGTACCATGACTACTATGTGGGACACCCTTGAATTAGCTGTGCATTGAAAAGTATGTGTGCACAGAAAATGGTCTTGAAAATTTAGAACATGAAAACACAACTGATGCCCTACCTGAAATGAAGCAATCACAATAATTTTTTTTGCCTCCAGAAGCCCAGATCCAAACTGTAATGATTTTTTTCTTGACATACACCCCTACTAACCAATTCAATCAAAGGCCTTGTTAAATAAATAGCTTTAACCTGCCCCCTGAAGGTAATTAAGGGGAAAGGTCAGTGAGCGGTCCTAGAAAGGACATTTCTTGGACATCTCATCATCCCTGAGAAATCTCTGTCCCTGGTGGAAACCTATTGAATCTCCAAAGGAGGAGGCAGACCTAAGCATGCACTCTTTGCGTGGGAGAAGGTGCCCTTACCAGTGTATCTCAGTGCTTGAGCTGCTGTTGTGCTGACAACATACATATGAAAGTATTTTGAACTGCTCACTAGGGCTGGAAACCAGGGAGACAGCCTCTCTCTCTCTTTTTTGTATAAGTGTTTATTATTATAAAATTTCCAACACAGTACAACAATAGCAGACTTATAACATCTAACTGCATTAAGTGGCAACTACAAGCCCTCTATATCCCAAAAATCATACCAACGTTGATACATTCCATTTAAAAGGAGACATCAAATACTGGAGATCAGAAATATAACAAATCCTGATAATGACTGTTCTTAGGAAGAACTTCAGCCTCTGTCAGGTATTTCACTACCTTAAACCAAACAGCTTGAAATGACTTCTGATGAGAAACTATTTTGCCATATACAAAGTGTTCCCAGAGTTTATTTTGCCAGCAGTGTAGTGTGGGTTGATTCTTGTTTTTCCATTTTTGAGCCAGTGTGATCCGTGCTATAGCTAGTAGTGTGAAGATTAATGTGTATAAAGTTTTTCTTTCACAGATATTCAGAAAGACGTCCAGCAACACTGTCTCAGGTAAGAAAGGTAAGTTATATCCCGTAATTAAAAAGCTCTGGTGTAATATTTGAGTCCAGAATTGTTGAGTTGAAGGGCAAGACCACCAGCAGTGTATAAAGTCTCCTGTCGATCTGCACGGTTTCCAGCATCGTTTACTGATTCTTGGGTTTATTTTGTTTAGCCTTGCCGGTGTTAAGTACCAACAGTGGAGGGTTTTAAAAGTGTTCAGTTTGATGCAGAAAATTTTGGAGGAAAGGCTGGGGGGAGCACCAGATTTGTTCCCAAGAGTCTGCTTGGATTCTGTTTTGACAGTCATTTTAGCGCTTAATGATATATTCATAAATCATAATATACAATGACAAAAAAATGAACAATATATATACTGAATATAGACGGTGGTCTCCGGAATGGTGTGCCGTTTCGACAACGATCTTCTTCTGAACAAGGATGTGTACATAAACTGTCTTTTAACAATTCATTTCTCTTGGTGACGTATTGAAAATATCACTGCTGATTCACTTCATCATAAAGCTATGCTTACAGCTAGGTTCTTCAATGGGCTATAGTTGCTAAATGAATCAGCAGTGATATTTTCAATACGCCACCAAGAGAAATGAACTGTTAAAAGACAGTTTATGTACACATCCTTGTTGATGTTGTCCCTGATTTTCAAGGGTGTTCCTGTATTTGCTTTCAGGATTGAATCCCTCACATGCCTCTTCGAGAATCTGACCACTATCTCCCCAGGCAGATTATTCTTTTTAATACACATGGAATAGGACCTGTAGACCACATCCATTTCGTTTGCAAGATATTCCGCTTTCAAATCTGCAAATGGGGCTAATGCTTCACTCAAGAGTTGCTTTAGATTCTCGTATTTCAATTCTGGGACCCCTTGAAACTGGAGGATCAAATTTGCTTTCTCCATTTGCAGCTGTAAAAGTTGAGATTCTTCTGAAGCTTGCTTCTTTTCCAGCTTTTGCACCTTTTTCTTAACTTTTTTAGTGTTGCCGTCCATTTCCTTCACCTTCTCAGCTGTTTGCTCCATCATTTTTAAAGTTTCAGTCAGTTGGAGCTGCTGAGTTGCAAGGTTCTGATTTAAAGTTGTCAGCTGTTGTTTGATGTTGGTCATCTGGTCCAGCAGAGGGCACAAGGAATCTGCCAACATTTTGGAGAACTCAGTGACCTCTTCCAGTCGAGGGCTCATGCTCCCCGCTGGTTTCACTTTTGCTAGTTTGTCTTTCTCTGCCTTCTTCCCCGCCATCTTTATGGATTGTTTACTTTTGTAAAAACTTGCTAAAGTCTCTGAAACTCGCCCATATGCCTATCCGTGCTCTGGTAAGTCTCTCAAAACAGATTTTAATGCTTTTTCTTCCACTCCCCCCTTGGTATATTTTTTTTAGTTCATACGCATGGGAGGGGCCCCTCCTCTGCTCACTTTTCTCGCCGTTCCCGGGGGGGGGGAGCTTTCTTTTTAAATTCCCAATTTCTGTTGGGCTTTTTGAAATTTGACAGTGATGGATTTCAAGCATCTGTGGATGGCAATCGCTTCTTTGGGTATGTCTGGGAAAACTTGCAAATGTTCTCCTTCAAATTGGAAAGACCCTGGGTGCTTTGCTGCCTCTAGAATTCTCTGGCATACCCTGGCATCTGGGATGGTAATTACAACATCTCTTGGGGAAGGGCGAGTGCCCCTTGGTATGGGGCCCATACGGGATGCAAATGTAAGAGTAGGAAGGCCCCCCTGATGTAGAGCATGTGCTATAAAGTGGGCCATAAAACAAATTAAGTCTCTATTTTCCTCAGCGTTTTCAGGCAGGACTCTAAATTTAAGGTTTGCCGCTTTTACTTCAGCTTCCAGGGCAATTAAGTGATCTTTCTGTGCTGCAGAGGAATCCTGCAGGGCCTTTAATGTCTGTCTGATTTTCATTGCCCTTTTCCCAGGCCACCTCAGATCTTTGAGAGATTTGCTGAAGGGAGGCTTTAAGATCATCAAATTGGAAGGATAGATTAGTAATTTTATTTAGAATACCTGCTTCCATGGACTTCAGGTAATTTAAGATCATGTTGGAGGATGAGACAGATGCGATCTGCTCTGGCTGTGCTGATGCGGTCGCCATTTTGTGTTCGGCCCGAGCTGTAGCTCCGCATTGAAAAGTGGCTTCTAGTGTGTCCTTCGAGGCTTTCAGCGAAGCCTGAGATGATCTGTGTTTTGTTGGGTCCAGTTCGGGAGTAGAATCAGCTTTTGGCATGGTTATTTGCTTAAAGGAGCAAGGAAGAGAGCGATTGGGGTCTGGAGCTCTGGTTTCATGCTGTTGCCATTACCGCCGCGTCGCCCCCTATCCTCTCTTTCTCTCTCTCTTGAGATCTGCTCTTTCCTTCACTCACTGTTTGCTTATGGGATGAGCAGAGGTTCAGAGGCTGTCTTAACAAAGAGTGTGTTATTGCTAACAACCAATCTCTCCCAGGCAGTAACAGGGGTTATAGGTAACCAGATGCACTGTAGCTGAAGAGTATTGGCAGCTGTTGGGCAAAAGGTTATGGCTGAAATAGCCAGGAGTCAAGGCAATAGAAATATTTCGTAGTGATTTGACAGGAAGATGTCTGGAGTATCAGAAAGCAATATTAATGGGACTATCTTCTTTTCAGAGCTAAAATAGTTTCTTAACGGGCCATGTTTAGCATTGCTACTTTTTTCACCTTGACAAAGTTCCTGAACCTTTTAGCTACAGGATGGGCAGAAATTCAATAGATTCAGCTTTACAACAGATAGAGGAATTTACAGGGAAATTTGTCAATTTAAGAAGGGGGAGAAGTAGCTTCAGCCTAGAGTTTTTTTGCGCCATGACTAACAGTTTTGGCAAGGAGGCATGGGGGTATGATGTCTGGAAGGTGAATGGAATTCTGGGAGCTTTTATTTTCAATCTGCAAGATGGGGTTTCCTTCCTTGGTGTTGGCTGTGGATTACAAATGATGATGGCACAGGTAGATCTTAGTCTGTTTTGGAAACACTTCCCTAAGATCTGTGGTGATCTTTCTAGTAATGGATGCTCAAGAATGTAATAGTCAGAAGAAGAGTGACATAATATGTATATCATACATGAGTGGGTTCCTGAAAGAGACTGGTATCATACTAAAAGAACAAGTGTGCCCTTATTGCCCAGATTAAGAATAGGCATGAACTGGAAAAATTCCATTGATGTCAGTTTGTAGTTTGTGGCTGAACCACAAGCTGGATGACAAACTGAACCAAACCGTTTTGGGATTTGTGGCCCTGCAAACCATGTTGAAAGGGACCACAGTCCCTTTAAATGGGGTTTGCAGAAAGCCTGAAAAAGCATTGAGTGACAGGGAGCACCTTGTTCCCCATTGCTCAGCTGTTTTGGGCTGTCTGGTGTGGTCCATTTAAAGTTAAAAACCTGAAAAACAGCTGAGTGGCAGGGAGTGCCTGCTCTCTCTCCTGAGCTGTTTTGGGCTGTCTTGTGCTAAGTCTGAAAACGCACTGAGTGACAGGGAGCACCCTGTTTTCCATTGCTCAGCTGTTTTGGGCTGTCTTCCTCATTTTTAATTATTTAATTATAAATTGGGTTAAATTATAATTCACATTGATCAGTTACTCATAAGGCAGGCACAATTACACACAAAACAGTTTATTTATAGTATTTAATATTTTTGTTTTTTCTTTGTACTGTTTTTTAAAAAACTAACATGATTTTGTGTCTTTTCTCTTTATACAAGGAGAAAGATTCCTTTATTTCATTCCATCTATATTTAAGTTCTGGTTTATCTACCAAAGGGAGGGTCTTCTTCTTTGTCATCTCAAGAGATGAAAGATTTGTCAAGTTGTCAATAATGGTATTGGGTTGTCCTGTAAGGCTTCTTGTCTTCTCTTTAGGCACAAAATTCAGTTCTTGGGTAAAGGATTGCTCCTCTAGTGTAGTCTGTTGCTGGTGTAGGTCTTCCTGTTCAGTTACAGAATCTTTTTGTTCCTTATCAAAAAATCTCTGAAATGCTTCTTCGACTGCTTTTTTGACCGCAGATTGAATTATTACTGAGAGTTCCTCTTTTTGCTCCTTGGAAAATTGTATCTCTTGCATATCATCAAAGGCATGTCCACTGTCCAAGTCGTTACACATAGTTTGGAAATCCATCTTTTTCTTCACGTCGCTGGGTTTAATTATAATCCAGTGAAAACAATAATCTCTGGACTTTGTTTTCATTAAGCCTCGCCACTGTTCTCAAACACAGTCTTTGTAGCCATAGTAATTCCAAAGGGCTGGAATGTAGACCAAACAATATGCAGCTTCCTTTTAAAGCCCTTGTGATGCAAGAAGTAAAATTTATTTTAAGTTCAAATCAATAAAATCTGCAAGTTGTCTTAAGTTTCCCAGTGAAGAGTTTGTTAAGTATTTTCCTTTTACCAGTCTCATCACTGCTGCTTACAAGAGTAAAGGGGGAGGGGAATTCCACTCCTCAGTCCTTCCTTGTTCTGGAGATTTAATGGGGGTTTAAAAGCTGTAGAACATAGAGTTTTGGTTGTTGCAAGTTCATTCACTCATGGTGGAAGTGATGTCTTTGTCAATGTTATGATGAGGTTTTGTGCTCTCTTACACGGATGTAAACTAGCTTCTGCAGTCATGGCTCCATGACTGCATACCTTTGTGGTTTGGCTTCGGGATGTTTCTGAACTGCCAGCCATTCGCTGCCACTCATGGGGCGCAGGATCAAGTCCCCTGCAACTGACCCTCCCTCTGAGAGGGACGATGGGACCTCGGGGCCCCTCGAAGATCCCCTAAAAACCATGAAGAGTCGGCGATTCTCGGGAGCTCCCCGAGAGATTGTCCGCTCTGCTGCTCCATAACTCGGAAGTCTCCAAGACCTCGCAATCCTAAGGACAGGTCTACCTGCACCTGTTAGCCATGGTGACTAAGGGGAACTTCTACATTCAGAGGCAGGAAACCTCTGAATACCAGTGCCAGGAGGCAACATCAAAGGAAGATGTTAACTCCTCTGCCCTATCATTGGCCCTCCAAAGTAACTGGGTGGCTATTGTGTGAGACAGGATGCTGGACCAGGTGGACTGCTGGTCTGATCCAGCATGGGTCTTCTTATGTTCTTACCTACAGTAGGAGAGGGGCATAATGAATATAATTCTAGGCAGGGGACCCTCTAGAAAACAAAACCAGTGTCTGTTGATCACATATCTTCTTATATATAATTCTGTTTTGGTCATAGACTCCCCTGAACATTCTAACACGCTCCCAAATTAGTTGGCTCCCTGATCTGTCACTCAGAAGGTCTCCCTATCCACTGGCTACGTTGTCTGAGTCCTGCCTCCAGCAGTCTAAACAGTTTGCTGTTCCTCCCCCTCCATAGCCAGTCAGAACACAGAGGTCATTTGCATATGTAGCCTGATTGGCCTTTGCCTCGGAACACAGAGGTCGTTTGCATATGCGGCCTCATTGGCCTTTGCCTCTAACATTCTAAACAGTTTGCTGTTGCTGTTCTGAGGTAAAATGTGTTCTGAGGTAAAATATATTTCCCCTTAGTGCCTGTTGGGGGAAACCATTGTTGCCAATCTCCAGGTGAGGGCTGAAGATCACTCAGAATTACAACTGCTTTCCAGATGGCAGAGATCAGTTCCCCTGGAGAAAATGGTGGACTCTGTGTTCTTATACCTTGCTGAGATGGCCCCTGTATGACAGCCAATGTGATGTAGCAGGCAGGGCTTCAGAGCATGGTAGAGGCTGCAGGTGGGGGGGGAAGCTGAAGAGTGAGGGGAAAATAAAGGTAGGTTGATGATTGGCTGTAAAGGAGATAGGTTTACCAACTCCAGGTGGGAAATTCCTGGAGATTTGAGGGATGGAGCGTGGAGAGGGTGAGGTTTGAGGAGGGCTGGGAACTTGGACAGGTACAATGCATAGATTCCACCCTCCAAACCAGCCAGTCCCTCCTAGGGAACCATTGTTGTTAATCTCCAGGTGGGGGCTGGAGATCACTCAGAATTACAACTGCTCTCTGGGGGGAGAGATGGAAAGCTGAAGTCAGAGGGGCAGATCAAGGTAGGTTGATGGTTGGCTGGGAAGAAGATAGGGTTTCCAACTCCAGGTTGGAAAATTCCTGGTGATTTGAGGGGTGGAGCCTGGAGAGGGTGGGGTTTGAGTAGGGGTGGGACCTCAGACAGGTACAATGAACATAAGAACATAAGAATATAAGAGATGCCAATGCTGGATCAGGCCAAAGGCCCATCCAGTTCAACACTCTGTATCACACAGTGGCCAGAAATACCAGTGCCATCAGGAGGTCCACCAGTGGGGCCAGGACATTAGAAGCCCTCCCACAATGCCATAGACTCCACCCTCCAAACCAGCCATCCCCTCCTTGGGAACCATTGTTGCCAATCTCCAGGTGAGGGCTGGAGAGCACTTAAAATTACAACTGTTCTTCAGGTAGCAGAGATCAGTTCCTCTGGAGAAAATGGTGGATTTGGTGTCATTATACCCTGCTGAGGTTGCCACAGCAAATTGACACTGAGTGCCCAAGGTTGGGACACTTGCCCAGAGCCTCTTTCTAGAGCTTGTTGTATTTATTTCCACAACGGGACTTATTCCTAGTTTGTTTATAACACAAAGAAATGCTTTATCTTCAGTGCCACTTACCAGCCCAGAGTTCAGGCAATAAAATTCTCCTCACGTATATCTCATCATGCAAGACTCAGAACACTGAATAGACTGAGAGCTGTTTGATTGAAGAGTTCTAATCTATCACTCTGCTGTTTGTGTAGTTAAACTGAGCTCTCAATAAGAAGCATTTATTATTTTCTAATTCACCCCGAGACTCTTTTAATAACATTACTCCAAATGCACTAATGTTATTTGAAATAACAAAATTGGCCATACTTTTCTTGCACTGGTGCTCTGGCCTTTCTAGCAACTACTGTGTGTGTAGGCTGAATTTCCTGGCATCATTTGTTTATAATGTGTAGTTCCTGTGCTACCCATTGTACTGTCGATACTATAATATTGCACACTATGTGTCAGACCACAAAATATAAAGTAAGCACAATAAATTTAAAAAATAAGAATGGCCTGATAGCTGTTGGTTTCTTCAGTTAAGAGTGAACAAATGCTTGGACAATAGGTCTATTAATGGTGGTTAGCCATGATAGGTAAATGGAATCTCCTTGTACAGAGGTACTATGGCCATATTTCCTGTCTGTCATCTGTGTCGCTCCGAGAGGGTTCTGACTTTGGTATAAATGGAGGATGATCCCTAGCTTGCTCATGCACTGAGAATGGTCTCTTAGCTACACCCCCATCATAATTCAAACAGAGACCTGGTGTTGCGGCTAACAAGGTATGATGACCTCACCCACTTCCCTTCCTCAGAGGCAAGACTTTCCCTCTGTTTTTCTCTCAGTCTGACCAAGCAGCCCTATTTCTTGGTTTTCTTCTTTTCTGAAGATGACTGTCCCACCTTGTCACAGTATGAAATTTTGCTGCTGGCAGAGCCCAGGAACCTGAGGGAAGGGCCAAGAGCCCCCTTTAACTTAAACCATTGAAATGGCACTCGAGGCTTTTTAAAGTTCAAAAATAAAATATTTTATTTAACATAGAAGGGAAAGGTCAGGTGAAATCACTGGTAAAATTTCTGAGGTAAATCTATATAGGCACAGACTACAGTTCGTACGTTTCAAGCAATTGGGAGTTTCTTAAGCTTTTCACAGTGACTTAGAATTTTGAAAACGAGAGGCTTTTGTTTCAGTGTTTCTCAAACACCCCAGTATACTTTCCTGAGTGTATTTGGCCCCAGAAGGCAGGGATACACTTCGTATCAAACTCCTTCAGTAAATACACCAGTACTCTTCTTGAGTTTTAACTGACTCCTCAGGATTTAAAAGGCAGTTTCCAAACACACCAGACCAGACCAAACACAAACCCTGTCAATACGAAACCCTTCTCTGTCAGGGCTAGACTCAGACTCATCAGTACTAGACTCTTCTCAGTCAGGGCTGAATTCAGACTCCATCAACACCCAACTCTTCTCTGTCAGGGCTAGACTCAGACTGAATTCTCCTCATTATTCAGTTGAGAAGTCTTTCTCTGCTGAACTGATGCTACTCAATCAGATGTCTTGCAGCAGCCTGTCACTTAAGGCTCTCTGGCTCTGTGAGAAATTAACCCATCACAGTCCTTTACTTGCTTACTTGCTTACATAGCACGTATTTATTTATTTATTTATAAATTCAATTTATAGCCTGCCCTCCCCGCAAACGCGGGCTCAGTGCGGCTCACAAATAGGCATAAGCCAACACCACTTTTAAACCATATAAAATCATTACTACAATATTACAATATAATAAGTGCTCTAGATGTTCCAGAATGATCTTCCATAAAGATGACGTCTCAAAGATGGTACACCCAATCAATGCTGTCAGTTCCACATGACACTGTCGATCTCTCTTCCCAGGGCCAGATGCTCATGATGGTAACATAGTGATGGTATAATAGTGGCGGCTCCTACTCGAATGCCTGGCGGAAGAGCTTAGTCTTGCAGGCCCTGCGGAACTGTGCAAGGTCCCGCAGGGCCCAGATCTCCTCCGGGAGCTCGTTCCACCAGGTAGGAGCTGCCACCAAAAAAGCTCTGGCCCTGGTAGCAGCCAGCCTGGCCTCCTTGGGGCCTGGCATCATCTGGAGATGTTGCTTCCCCGACCGTAGTGCTCACAGGGGAACATATAGGGAAAGGCGGTCCCTTAGGTATGTTGGACCCAGGCTTTATAAGGTTTTAAAATGCAGTCTCTCATAGGAGGCCCCTTCCCTGAATTGCTATATCAACTCTGAGGGTGAAACATTGATCACCAGTTTGTACAGGGTGATAACAAACCTCTTCTGGACCAGGACTGTAAGCCTCATGGGTTGGTAATGCAGGATATGGCCCATCACCTCAGCAATATATGTGAAGGTCTCTTCAGACATATGGAAGGTCATGAAACTCCTGCAGGTTGTTTGCAAGCCATCCAAGGTCTTTGTGCCACACAAGTGACCACCAACAGTTCTTCCATTAGCAGCTACTTTGAGAAGATTATAAAATTCCTAGCTTCATCTGTCCATGGAAAGCCAACTTGTACTATGCAAGCCACCACCTTATTCTGGGTGGCTGTGCGTTCTGCAATTCCTTCTCCACTTGCGATGTGGACTCTGACACAGGGCAACAATGTCTCTTCCATGCAAAAAGTGCTCTGCTGGCCTGAATTCTCCTCTCCACCACATTTGCCAATATGCAAACACATTTCAGAAGGCTAATCTTTCAGGCTCTGTGTCTTTATTCCCAGCCATGGCTGCTTGGATAAGGACACTCCTGGGGCACTGAAACAGTAGCTACATATTGAGTGTTTTGATGGCAGACTTTTGGATTTTCCCAACTGCTCAGCTTTGCAGTATCATGGGGGATGGCTATGGATGAGACTGTGTTAACGCCCACCACAGGCAATTAGATAATTACACCTATTGTTGGCCAGACATCTCCATTCTGTCCTTCCATAGCAGGTCTACCAACATATGGCCCATCCCTCCCACATTTTTCTCCTCTAACTTATTCTTGCCACCTCCTGCTATTGTCAGTACTATATATTTGGGAGATTATGTTGTTTTTAGCTTTTGTGTGGGAAGGAAAGCAATTGCTGCCAGTGTAAATTGCTTTTGGTGAGGAGTAAAAAAAACCTTATACCCACAAAGTGCCTTCTCTTTTGACATGCCAGACTAAGAAGGCATTGAACTTTTTTATTTTCATATTTATATGCCTTCTTTTCTCCTGACCACTCAGAATCCAAGGCAAATAACAGCAATAAATGAAAGTACATTAAAACTGTATACATTCAAACATTAAAAACAAAATAATACATTAAAAACACATTAAAACAACCTGTTTACATACAGGAAAAGATGCCTTTGTTCCTAGGATCAGACTATCCTCAAAGCTTTACACCTGTGCTGGAAAGCCAGGACGGTAGAAGACTCCCCTGACAAACATTGTGCAGCCTCCAAAACAAGCCTGAGCCCAGGTCGTCACAGAGTGTACTGTAGACAAAGGGGTCACAGGTGATAGGCCTTGCTCAGAAGAGTAAGGCTGCCCCAAGGGAAAATACAGGGAGAGGCCCTCGCTCACCTGTGTAGGTCACAGGTCATGAAGGGCTTTGAAGGTAAAAACCAACACACTGAATTGGACCCTGAAACAAATAGGCAGCCTATGAAGAACCCCAAGAATGTACTCAATGTTTTGAAGGCAGTGCAGGTGATGGAGGTAAATACCAAGAACTCTGACATTTAAAACCAAGCAAGCAGAAGTCACTGGGGTGGGCAGGCAGTAGCCAGAATACCGATATCACAGTTTGCCATGAGAGCTGCTGGAACAAACCAGTTTTAAGGCTTGATCAGTAAGGATGAAGGTGCCAGGAGGCAAACGTGCAAGGCAGTCTGGCACTTCGTGGAAGCTGCTGGAGGAATGGTCATCTACCACCCAGACGTTGTTTAGGGTGGATGGCATTAATCTCTCCTGTTGGGGACAGGTACTCAGGTGCCCTGCTCTCTTGGTTATAGCTGTAGGAGCTTTGGTGGGAGCCAGGCTGCATTGCCTGGCTCTTGTGGCAGCTTTAGGCATTGGGCTGGATTCATAGGAGGGCTATGCCTCTGTGCCCGTCTCCCCCAGGTGGGGACCCCTTAAGAGGTCTTGAGGGTGGATCCAAGGACATTTTAGGGCTCCATTCTTAGGTGACAAGGGATCCACGCAGAGGCGTAACCTCATGTAGTCCCATCTCAGTTGCCCTTCCAGGTCTACCCCAACAGGTGGGCTGGGGAGGACTTCCATCAGCTGGCAGTTGGGTCACCCTATGACTCTCCAATGCTCTTGTTGCCATAATCAATAAAGCTGTAGCCTATTTCACCCAACTCTGTCTCAGCATGGTTTGAAAGGAGCTGCCTCCTTTCCTACACTTCTCCTGCCCTTAGGACTGCAAGAAAGGGTTTCGAACCAGACCTCTTCTGTGAGCCTGTGAGATTCTTTCATTCGAAGCAAGCGTTGTCCTTTGCTGTCCTCAGTATCCCTTCCTTTGCATGTGTCTGCCTAGGAGTAGGGACCTCCAGATAAACCATCAGGGCACCTTTTGGCCAAAGCTATTATGTGTCATGCTGTTCCAGATACTGTAATAACCTAGAAAAATTACCCTGAACCTAAGTAATCTTGAGATTGGCGATAAGACCCTTGTTTGTTACAAGCTGTAGAGTCAATAATACATGTGGTGCTAGAAAGAAGGCAAAAGCATATTGAGTTATGCAGCAGAAACTGAAACAATGTGACGAAGATAAAGTTGGCAACATTTTAACATACACATAGTCCCTAGAGGGAGAAAAACCCCTGAAAAGGTGGTTTTAGTCTTATCAGAAGTCACAGCTGGGAATTAAAATCCGGACATTTTAACCTCTGTGCATGAAAACACAAATCACTACAAGCTCAGAAATGCAAGGGCAACAAACAGTCAGCAACATTCCTTTGCTAATCAATCAAGCCACATTTCACTGTGTTCCAGACCTACTCTCAGGATCTCTGGTTACTAAGGGGGTGCTTGGCATCTTGGGTCAAGGTGAAGTGGCAAACTGCTGGGTATTCCCCCCCCCCCCATGGTCTGGGTATATATGTTGGCTCTGGTGCAGCTTTTGATTTATGGGCTGTTTTCCCAGGTGCTGATGGAGCCCTCAATGGCTACCCTGGCAGGAGAGATGGTAGTTCCAGAGAAACGGAAGAAGCTGAATGAGTGGTAGTTGTTGAATAAAGGGTCAGGGTGATTCATTCCAGCTGTGCTGTGTGAGCAGTTGTGGCATATTCAAAAGTAGGGTCCTCAGAATCCCTCATGGCAGCACCTCTAGCACAAGTGGATTCAGCCATGCTTCCGCATATTTGTTTGGAAATATGCCACATCATCCACCTGTCACCCATCAGTAGCTGTAATTCCGAAATGTCAAAGTTTCCCTCAGAAACTAGCAGGTTTCAGTACTCAGGCATGCTGTTTCTGCAACCCCCTGTGCATTTCTAGTTTTTTTTTTTTTAAGATCAGCTAGCAGGTGATGTGAAAGTGATCCTGAGGCTTTGAAGAGATGCTGTCAGTCAGAGTAAGCAGAGTAATGGCCTGTCTCTGTAGAAGGCAGCTTCCTGTGTTCCTGCAACCCAGTCCTTGGCTGGCTGTAACCAATTGTCCAGTTGTCATTCCTGCGATTGTATAGTTGTGCAACATTCTGGCCATGAATAACTGGCAACTGTGGACTCCCTGCCTCCATTTCAACTTTTGTGGCATTTCTACAAATGCAGTCACCCCTCACACACAAGAGCCTGATCATGCACCTGAGTACTGCCCCCCTTACTTTCTGGGTATTCTTCCTTCTCATTTTTACTACCCAGATCCTCGTCTTGACTCTGCCTCTCCATCATGCACTCATCCTTTCTTGATCACAAAGTTCCTCCCCAGTAGAGTCATGCCATGGTTCATCGATGCAAGGAAAGGAGTCATATTTAGGCGCCCATCAAGGTTTTAAAAAATTTAATTGCATTATATTAGCCATTCTTTATTGCGTTTGGATATAGTTTCAAAACTAATGTTAGCAATGGATCTAATTTAGAATACAGCATTTCTGTTAATGGAGAAATGTTTTGCCTTTTAGGGCTGTCTATCAGTGTTTTCTGTGTTGGAGGAGACAATATGGCACAGAAAGACTGTGGATCATTGCAGGATTTGTAACCAGCCCTTTCCCTTATCTAAGAGGATTTATGACAGTTTTGAACTCACCTGTCACCCTGGCTTGTCTGGGTCACTGGTGTAGCACTCCATCTATCCTGGGCAGGAAAAACAGTCTTTTGGGTTTGTTATCCCTCAAAGGATGAGGTGTCTCCATACATTAGAGCAGGTCTAAGACCCTCAAAGAGATATAGGGAATAGACATCAAGGATTCTACAGCCCAGTGCAGATTCTGACATTGTCCCTTTTCCTCAAGTCTACTGATGATTTGTTCCACCTACCCTATCCTTCTCAGTGTATGTTAATGCAGACCGAGATATTTCTTTATTCATGAAGAAGAAGAGGAAGAAGAGGGGGAGGAGGAGGAGGAGATTGGATTTATACCCCACTCTTCACTTGGAGTCTCAGAGCAGTTTACAAACTTCTTTCCCTTCCCCTCCCCACAACAGACACCCTGTGAGGTAGGTGGGGCAGAGAGCTCTGACAGAAACTGCTGTTTTTCAAGAACAGCTGTGCCAGAACTATGGCTTGCCCAAGGTCATCCAGCAGGTACAAGTGGAGGAGAGGGGAATCAAACCTGATTCTCCCAGATTTGAGTCAGCACACTTGTAGAGGAAGAGTCAAACTTTGGGGACTCACTCGTGCACCAGAGGGCCAAGGCAGCAGTGCTCATTACTTGTGGAGCTGAGGCTCAATGTCTCCAGCTGCTCCGCCACCTTCCCTTCCCTTGGTTTGCTCGGAGAGCCCGAGCAAGCCGGCTGCTGGAGGGAAGGAGAGGCGGTTTAAACCACCTTCCCTTCCCTTGCTCAGAATCCCCGTGGCTGCAGAGAGCCCGAGGAAGCCGGCTGCTGGAGGGATGTGCATTTGGTTCGTCTGAACCGAATGCACCCCCAAAAATGGCCCATTCAGGCCCCTTTCAGGCTGCTGCGGGCCGATTCAGATTCTCTGATCTGAATCGGCTTCCCACAGTTCGGCCCCATTATATCCTATGAACCATTGAAGTCAATGGCGAAAACATAGGGTATATTCTGGGGGCTGGAGAAGAAGGGGTTTGAGAGAGAGGCTCCAAAATTGGAGGGTAGCTGCTGAAGCCTCTCCCCAAGATACCCACCATGATTCAGGAACATTGAACTAGGGGGTCCAATTCTACGGGCCCCCAAACAGGTTGCCCCCATCTCCTCCATTGTTCTCTATGGTGGGAAAAGAAGTTACTTTTTTCCCACTATAAAGAACAATGGAGGGGATGGGGCAACCTGTTTGGGGGGCTGTAGAATTGGACCCCCTGGTCCAATGTTCTTCAACCTTGGTTGGTATCTTGGGCAGAGGCTCCAGCAGCTACCCTGTGAGGTTGGAGCCTCTCCCTCAAACCCCCTCCCCAGAATATACCCTATGTTTTCACCATTGACTTCAATGGCCCATAGAATATAATGGGGCCAAAATTGACAATCGGCTGGCCTTTTTTCAGGCCCGGCGTTCTAGCACGAAGCCTGAAAAAGGTGGGGAGGGCAGCTCAGCAGTCCCCCCCCCCGTGGTTGCAGCCGCCGCAGAAAGCGGCGGCAGGGGGCATAACTTTTTAAAGAGTCCCTAAGGACAGCTGGGGGAGCCAGAGTGACCTCTCACGCGAGAGGTGGAATTTGCCCTTATGAGTCCAAAGCCACCACCCTGGGGCTCAGGGAGGCAGGAGAACGTTTCTCCCCCCCCACGGTCGTCGCAGCTGCCGCCGAGAATGGCGACGGTGGCCATAACTTTTTAAAGAGCCCCTCCTGAGAGCTGGTGGAGCCAGAATGACCTCTGGTGTGTGATGTCCGAGCCGGGACCCAGAATGAAATCACATGCGAGACATGGAATTTGCCCCTACGAGTCCAAGGCCACCACCCCGGGGCTAGCCCCCCCCTGCACGGGCATCGAAGCTGCCCTCGAGAACAGCGGCGGCGGCCATAACTTTTTAACGAGTCCCTCCCGAGAGCTGGGGGAGCCAGAATGACCTCTCGCGTGTGATGTCCGAGTGGGAAGCCAGAATGACATCACACGCGAGTGGTGGAATTTGCCCCTATGAGTCCAACACCACCACCACGGGGCTC